>NC_081411.1:7851016-8151016 GCF_030272615.1 Cryptomeria japonica | reverse complement strand
CTACACTAGCACCGGCACAGAAGATGTACATCGGCACAGAAAAGAACATGTATACCGACACTGAGGCCGACAGGATTTTTGATATGTAATATTTTGTTTATTATTGTAAGCCGACTTGGCAAATTGTAAAATGACTCTTGTATATAAAAGAGATCATTGTAGACATTTGTAGGATATGGATAGGAAGCATAAAATAAATTATAAGGTAGACCTAATGTGCGAATTGTAGGTCAAGGGTATATGTAAAGAATAGAGCAAGAACCGGTACTAAATTTGGCATTGAAGATGCTATTGTAAAGTAGTACAGAATATTGGATTTGTGTAAATCCTCATTGTAAGTCGGTGTGACTTCTTATTGAGCAATGAGCTCTAGGCAGTTGGCCTTCCTGCATGTGCAGGCCCCTATTGTAAGTAATATATTCTTATTGGCCAGTAAGTGAATATTGTGGGTCACAAATCCCACCGAGGTTTTTCCCACACTGGGTTTCCTCATTAAACATCTTGTGTTATGGTGTCTTTTCATGTGGATGTTTTTGATTCTATTATTTACATTAATTCTTGCATACCGGTATATTGTTACTTTATGTTCTGCATATTCAGTTTTAAGAAAATTATATTACCGGTCAGATACTGATTCACCCCCCCCCCCTCAGTATCTGTGGGAACCCCAACATGGTATACATGGACAAAGAAGATATTTTGTTCCTCAACATGAATCTATACCGAGTGGTCCATATACGCAGCATCATTATAGACCTCCTCCATATGAACATGTGTATGATCAATATCATCCATATATGTAACATGCTCCTCCAATTGGTGCCTCAAGCATGGGGTATGGTCCAAGAAGTTGATCTCCACCTAAGAGCAATTTGGAGCAACAAATCAGGGACTTACAAAAGAAAATGGAGGACATAAATACACCGAAGCCAACATACACAATGAGAGACATATGTCCTTATCCATTTGAAAAAAGGATTCCAATGCCTCCATTTCCTACACACTTTGTGATGCCTAAGTTTGATAAGTATAGAGGAAAAGGAGATCCTAAGGCACACATAAGACAGTTTTTCACAGCTTGCATTGAGGTAGCAGCAGAAGAGATATATTTGATGAGATTATTCCCACAAAGCTTAGGTGATCAAGCTATGGAATGGTTCTCCCAACTTCCACCTGGAATTAAGTCATGGGGTGACTTAGCAGAGGTATTTATCCAACATTTCTCATACAACATAGAGACAGACATACCAGTCACTACTTTGTGCAACACCAAGCAAAAAGATGGAGAGTCTTTTGCATCATTTTTACAAAGATGGAGAAATCTAGCCAGCAGATGCTCTTGTGAAATCCCACAAAAACAAATGGTAGAGATGTTCACCCAAAATGTTAACAAAGACATTGGCTATGATCTAAGGAAAGCTTGTTTGTCCACCTTCAAGGACATCATTGAAAAAGGCTTAGCAACAAAGAAGGTCCTAATTGAACAAGGAGTCATTAAGATATTCAAGGAAAACAAAGAGGACTTTAAAGGAAAAGATAAGCCAAGATTTTGGAATAAAAACAAGAACACAGTCAATGATGGTGTTGTTGATGCCAATACAATGCAACCCAAATTCATTTTTTTGAGATCAAGTTCTACAAGCAATCAAGTGAATACTCAAAAAACTTCTAGATCATGAAGGAAGTATACTCCATTGGGAGAACCACTTGAGTCAGTCTTCAAGAAGCTAGTGGCAAACAAAGTAATCACAATTCCAGATTGTTCTCCATATGAGCCAAAGGTTAAACCAAATTGTTGGAATGATGATGAGTATTGTGAATTCCATAAGAGAAAGGGTCATAAGATAGGAAATTGTCATCGACTAAAGAACATCATACAAGATCTCATTGATAGAGGTGATATTGAGATTGAAGGACACTCATCAAATCAAGAACATGAGATGTTCAAGGAACCATTCCCAAAACATGACAAGGGAAAAGCTGCAGCCACAAATGATCAGACCAACTATACCAGAGCATCTTATAACTATGATTCAACTATCAATCACATTTTGATGGATAGTTATGTCTCTACTATTATCATCAAGGACAAAAATGAAGATTGTCCTAAAAGGAATTGGATCTTCTTCCGAACCTACCTCTGAATGTCATGTTACAACCCATCAAGGTAAATTCACTTTGCAAGGTGCTCCAGCTAAAAATACTACTTCTTCATCAACCAAACCTGAGTATGACCTTGTAGAATAGTTAGGGAAGACACCTGCGCTTATTTCCATCCTTGAGTTTTTACGCATATCTCCCGCACATAAAGCCATTCTTCACAAAACTTTGAGAGACACTTTCGTCCCTACTGATCTGAACGTGGACCAATTTCAAGCCATGGTGGGATACCTTTCCATTCCACACTCTCTTACATTCATAGAAGCTGACGATGCCTCCGTAAGTCAGCCACATAATGCACCATTACACATTGAAGCCTTCATACACAAGCATCACATAAAACAAGTCCTGATAGATGGAGGAGCAGGTCTAAACATTTGTACATTGAGCACTATTAAACAATTGGGATATTCTGATAAAGCTATGAATTCTACAAACAAAATCACCATCAAGGCATATGATGACGAAGAGCATTCATCCAAAGGCACAGTCACCTTACCTCTCAGAGTTGGGCTGGTTACAAAGGATGTGGTTTGTCAAGTTTTAGACTTGGAGCTCACATACAACATATTGCTAGGACGTCCTTAGATTCATGAAATGAGGGCGGTCCCATCTACATATCACCAATGCATCAAGTTTCCTCACAATGGAGTTGAAATAATAGTTAATGGAGATCCTAATCCATTCATATATTGCAATAACTTGAGACCAAAAAATGAGACCATCATTCCCAGTAATCGCGAAGCTATTCCTTCTTCTACGTACATTGATCTTGAGTCATTAAAACCTTCGACATCAAAACAAGGTGAACTTAAGGGCAAATTCTAGGACAAAGGCATGGGTGAATACACTTTGAATCAGACCATGTACTTACAACAAGTCATGAATTCACCAAAAGAATATGGACGACCACATCCTACTAAGTGAGTATCTATCATTACACTTGAATGGGATCCTACAATCTTCCAAAAATGGGGTGAACTGGAAGAGGAAGACTTATACAAAATGCTTTACAAAGACCTTGTATATGATACACAAGATCACATCAGTTTACCATGTGAAAAGTATGGCAAAGGGTTCAAGATACTACAAAAATTTGGGTATGATGGAAAAAGTCCTCTTGGGTTAAGAAAGGAAGGCATCATTGAACCTTTACAACTTGAATTGACATTCAAAAAGGAACGCTCCAAAGGACTTGGTTTTGTGACTCAAAAGACAGAAGAAGCATTACAAATCAAAGATGCCAAAATTCAACAAGAGAATTGTTATTCCACAGACTCCAACGAATGGGAATGGGGTTCAGACAAATCCTCTAGTGACTATGAGGTCACCGAGACATTCAGAGAGCCAGATGAACCCACAGAAGAAGAGGAATTTTATGAAAAATTCAAAGTTGGTCAAGAAACAACTCCAAAGGAACCCATACAGTCTTTGTCTCTAGGTTCTAGGTCGAAATCACATAGAATGAGAACACCCGTCCCAGAATGCACTACTAGTGATGATAATTTGGATTTGTTCACGATCGAGACTGATGAGGAGAGTGCCAATGATGACCTTGATAATTACCTCGACATATCTTAATATAACTGCATCTTCACTCTTAGGCCCGCTAACTTCAAAGACATTAAAGGCCTTCCCCTCGTTCATCACCAACTCATTGATTGGGATCATGAAGGACCTGCACAGTTTGACACATTCCAAAATGATGAAGCTTTTATTGACTATCTTGGCATACGAGATGATCTTCCCCCTGAGGACCATAAAGTGGGATACACTATAGAGCTCGAAGGCGTGGCATATTTTGGTGAGGGTATCGGACCTTCCAGTCGCAAAAATATAAAAATAAAAACAAGCCAACGGTCTTATGGCAAAAACCACAATGTGGGGCTATTTGACCCCAAAAAAGTAAAAAGAAAGGATGTATCTGAGGGTGAAAACCTCTCTGAGGCACCTGAAGATGGAAGGCTCGACATTCTCCTAGCACAATATGAGGAAAAGTCATCCATGTTGGTAGAGGAGACTATCAAAACAAACATTGGTACATAAGAAGTTCCACACAACATATTCCTGGCTCAATCTTTGATAGAGTCAGAAAGGTCAAAATTCATAAGTTTCTTCATAGAGTGATAAATCAACTTTGCATGGTCATAAACTGGGGGCAAAACCAGTGAAACAGAAATTAAGAAAGATGCATCCACAAGTGGCATTACTGGTCAAAGCAGAACTTGAGAAATTATTGGATGTCGGATTCATACGCCCAATTGATTATCCTGAATGGATCTCCAACTTAGTGCCTGTCAGTAAACCAGACCGTAGCATCAGAATATGTACAGATTTCAGAGACATCAACAAAGCTTGTCCGAAGGATGATTTTCCGTTACCAAATATTGACTTGATTGTCGATCTCACAGCAGGTCATGCGATGTTATCCTTGATCGATGGATTCTCTGGTTATAATCAAATAAAAATTGCATCTGAAGACTAGCACAAAACAACATTCACTTGTCCTTGGGGAACCTTCTGCTGGAATGTCATGCCCTTTGGGCTAAAAAATGCAGGCACTACATATCAAAGAGCCATGACTACTATCTTTCATGACCTCATGCACGTTACTATGGAAGATTATGTTGATGACCTCTTGGGAAAATCAATAGATATAGATACACATTTGGACATACTTTTAGTCATCTTTGATCAGTTGGAAAAATACAAAGTAAGATTAAACCCCAAGAAATGTGTCTTTGGAGTAACCTCCAGGAAGCTCCTAGGATTCATTGTATCAAAAAGAGGAATCGAAGCCGATCTAGCAAAGGTCAAGGCCATCCTAGAGATGAAACCACCATGAAATATCAGTCAACTTTGGTCTTTACAAGGGAGACTTCAGTCCATACGAAGATTCATAGCACAACTTGCAGATAAATGTAATCCCTTTCAGCACTTGCTAGATAAAAACATCAAATTCAAATAGGATGATAACTGTCAACAAGCTTTCCAGATACTCAAAGATTATCTTCTGAATCCACTAGTTTTGATGCCACCAATTCTAGATCAGCCTTTATTACTATACATATCAGCTACTTCAATAGCACTGGGGGCACTCTTAGCACAACAAGTTGCTGAGGGAAAAGAAAAGGCAGTATATTACATCAGTTGCACATTGGTGGGATATGAGCTAAACTACACACCAATTGAGTGCGCATGTCTCACTGTGGTCTTTGCTTCGTAGAAATTATGACATTACATGCTAACTCATAAGACTAAGTTGCTTGCAAGGATCGATCCGTTGAAATACCTTCTCAATAAAGCAACACTTATTGGGCGACTAGCCAAATGGGTGATGCTCCTGAGTGAATTTGACATTGAGTATGTGGACAGAAAAGCAATAAAAGGACAAGCTATCGCAGATCAGTTAGCAGATGCTCCCATGATAGATGATGTTCCTCTAATTTTAGAATTTCCAGATGAATCCATTTTAACAGTGTCACATGCAAAACCATGGCAGTTATACTTTGACGGCTCATACACATAGCATGGAGCAGGAGCTGGCCTCCTCTTTATAACTCCTCAAGGGGATTCTATACCAAAATCATATCGATTATCATTTCCTTGCACTAATAACAAAGCAGAATATGAGGCATTAACAACTGGATTACGGATTGCAGTTCAGTGGAAGATCTAGGAACTTCGTGTTTTTGGGGACTCTCAACTAGTAATTCGTCAAGCAACTGATGATTACCAAACAAAGGATGAGAAATTAATGCCTTACAAAAGAATGGTGGATGACCTGAAACAAGATTTCACAAAGATAGACTTTGAGAAGATACCAAGAGAGAAGAATCGAGCCGCAGATGCCATGGCTACAATTGCTTCACTGATCGATCTACCTCCGAATGAGACCCGCTATGAGTTCTTGGTGGATAACCTTTAGGTTCCCTCATATGAAATCACTCCTATTGAGATGATATGTGTCATTGGTCCTGAGTCCCAGTTATATGGTTCCATTTTCACATACCTTCGCGATAATACCCTTCCTCCTGATCTATCCAATAACCAACGTCGCACTTTCATTTGCCAATCTTGTCGATACATCATTTTAGCCGATGTCCTATATCGTCGAGGTTTAGATGGCACTCTTCTTAGATGTTTAGAAAGCGAGGAAGCTTAGATTGCATTATGTGAAGTACATGAAGGGATATGTGGTCCACATTCTAGTGGTCCTACCTTAGCCAAGAAACTCATCAGGACTGGATATTACTAGCCCAGTATGGAAAAAGACTCATATCAGTTTGTCAAGAAATGTAAGCAATGTCAACTTCATGGAGACCTCATCCATGCACTAGTGCAAGAACTTCAACCAATTGCAACTCCTTGGCCCTTTTGTCAGTGGGGACTCGAACTCATAGGCAAGATTCACCCTCCATCCTCCAATGGTCATAAATTCATTATCACTACCATAGAGTATTTCACAAAATGGATCAAAGTCATGCCTCTCACACAAGTCATTGGAAAATAAATTGCTACATTTGTTCTCAACTATATCATTTGTCGATACGGTATTCCTATTTCCATTATCTTTTGGTGACATGTCTTTTAGCTTTTCCAAGATGTCTCTGACTAGAGATTTTATCTCCAGGATGTCTTTGACTAGAAAGGCGAGGATGGGGTATCGTCACCTATTTGTATTTGCTGTCTGTGGATTGTCTCTTAGTAATGCTATGACTTGTCCAAGGATATGAGGACATTGTGAGTCTAGTGTGAACTAGGGCATTCCTTGTTTGCAACTGTCTTATCTCCATGCAAACGAGTACAATGACTTTCTGGGTCGAACATATGCCTCGATTGTCATAACCTACTTGCCATAATAAAGCTCAATGATGATAACGCACAAGAAGCTCTTTCACTTTCATATCTTCTGTCTTCCATCCCCATTTCTTGATTGACTTCTATCATCCTTCCCAAGTCTGTGTAGCTTTCTATCACATGACTGAGTATAATGACATGCCAAAAACATTTGCATTTCATGTAGTTTCCACCTGCATTACCACATATAAGCATTTCGTACATACATAAAGACATCAAAATTGCATCACATCCTGCACACAACACATGTTAGCATATTTTACATTTTCATCATGTAAATAATCATTTGCATTATCATATTCATTTGCATTTCATACATTCACATTTGCATTTGCATAACATATAAAACATAAAAGAACAAAAATATTGCATTTCATTATGTACATATTTGCATCCATATCACATAAAACATACATCATGAAACATCTCATCACATAGGTACACATGCATATAGCTGCTGCAAAAAATGAATCATCTCATATATATATATATAAAGTGTCATGATACAATGATGTCAAAATCATATGGCTACAATCACTCGCAGGTGTCTACATCATAATACAAAATGGTACAATACTGATACATAGGGAGCCCTCTATAGCTATGATGAACTCCCTCCCTCGGAACCGCCTGGCCTTGATGGAATCTGAGCCCTAGAAGGACCCGCCTCAGGTTCATCTCTACTGCCCCCTCTATCTGGTGGTGGTGGAGGACCCATAACCCCACCATTGGACACTTGTCACCTCTGGCTCCCTCCCGTAGCTTTCGCTGTTCGCGATGGTCTACGGAAGCTCCTCGCCCGCTGATCTGGTGGCATTGCACCATAATATAGATTCCGCTAGTAGCCTATCTCCTCTCCTGCTAGTAGGACATAGGCATATCCAACCCCTATGTCCTCTATCGCTTGCCTCCCAGCCCTCAGTGCTGTCTCAGCCTCTGTGTAGCGCTAAATGGCCTGGTCCCACTCCCGCTCAGTATCTCTGAGCTGTCTCCTCAGTCGATCCCTCTCCCACTCCAGCTCCTGGATCTCATCTGCCTGTTCCTGGCAGATCTCCCTCAGCTCAACCAGCTCATCCTCCTCCACCTCGGCCCCCTATGCCTCTGCCTGTGGCTCTTCCTGTAGCTCCCTCTGTATGGGTGCCTGTCCCTGTGCCTGTGCCTATACCAGTGGTTGTACCTATACCTGCCTCTGTCCCTGTCCCCGCACCTATCTGGGACCCTATGCTGCTGGCACCTATAGCGAAAATCCACTGCGACCCCTCATAATCTGAGCCTGTCTGTCCTCTCCACCCTCCCTCCGTGGTGCCACCCTCCTCTCTCCAACTACACCTCGTCTCCTTCGTCGGCCTCTACACCCATCATCTCCATCATCATCACCATCCCCACCACCATCTCCATCTAGCGGCTCTCCTCGATCTATCAAGCATGGGAATGGATGCTCGGCCCAATATGCTGTGTACTCTGCATCCATGTCAGCATCCTCAATCTCTGGCCACATGTCCCAGGGTAAGGGCATCATCTCCACTAGCTGTGTAACAACTTGATCATATGTTAGCAACGGCCCAAAGTGCACCTGATCCCTGACCGTCCCTGTGGACATACCAGAACCCCATGGCATCCGCTAAATCTTGCCAAACTGCTTGCCCACCCTGTCAACCAGCTGCCTCTCTAGTACATAGGGCATCCACCCAATCAAATACCTGCTCTGAAAGGTGTAGGGTAGTTCTACTGCATCATCCTCCCACTACTCGCATCCGAGGTATGGCCTCCATATAACCATATCAATCTCATCTATAGCCCGCTGCCAGTACTTCAACCTGCCAATTCGTGGCTGCGAGGTGATCATATCATACAAATGCACAAAACTGCATCCATGGCCCCTGCCCCTAAAGTGTATCGGTCGTGTCACTAGCAGATGCTCATATGCCCACACCTATAGCAATGTCACTCCGCAGCCCAATCCCACTGATCCGTGGTACACAAACTGATGCAGCTCATAATATAAATGTGCTAGCATGCACGGTCCCCAGGCATATCTGGTGTGTTGAGTAACTAGTGTCTCCAGTGCACCTCCCCAGCCTACAACCAACCCTCGTGTCGCTCTGTCCTAACACAAGAACCCACTAATCACTCCTCCCAGTACTGCTGGTAGCACTAACCCTATCGCTGCCATGGTATCCCAAGCGACATGTCCAGCCCTCATCTCCAATGTCGGATCCTAGAACACTCGTCTCAGGGCATCCTTGTCTCCGTCTCGATCATAAGGAATTAGCTCCCCATCGATCGATATCCGTAGAATCCTGTATACATCCTCTAGGGTGACTGTCATCTTACCCATCGACAAATGGAATGTGCAAGTCTCAGAGTGCCATCTCTCTGCCAGTGCAGTTAGCAATCCCATGTTCGCCCGAAACTTAGGCACATACAGAATATGCCTCAATCCCATAGCCTCAATCGCAACTCGGTCCTCAAATGTCAACTCAGGTCACAACCTCTGAGTCGATGGGAATCTCTCCTGTGACTCTAGCATAGGCAGATACTCCTACAATCAATCAAATCAATCATGTCAGTCATAGTGGCATTTCCTGTTCATCACAAAATGCTACTTTTTTATCTAAGTACATATGGTACTCTATCCTAGTGACACTCACTGTTCATCACAAAGTGTTGCTTCTATCCTAGTGACACTCACTGTTCATCACAAAGTGTTGCTTCTATCCCAGTGGTACTCCCTGTTCATCACAAAGTACTACGTGTTTGGCACTCCCTGTTCATCACAAAGTGCTTCTCACATTTGCACTCCCTGTTCATCACAAAGTGCTGCTTGCATTTGGTACTCCTCGTTCATCACAAAGTACTATGTCTTCGTACTCACTGTTCATCACAAAGTGCCTTTATCTATCTTATCTTAGGGCCTCTGCTTGCGTGAATCCTCTTGAGTAGTTTCCTAATTGGCAACGTATGTTCTATCACATAATTGCCAATCCTAGCCCTATTTGCTATCCTAGTCTTCTCTAGAGGACCTGCTTGAGTGTATCCTCTCAATAGCTTATCCAATCGACAGCATATGTTCATCACAGAACTGTCGATTTGACCTAGAAGACACAAATTCACATTTTTTGACAAAAACGTGCTTTCATGACATAATCGCACTTATAGACTACATAGACGTGCCTGCTCTGCACAGACGCACCTGAAAAACATAGACGTGCCTATGCTCTACACAGATGCACCTCCCTTACACAAATGTGCTTGAATTTCACAGATGCGCCTGCATGACATAGATGCGACCGCATTCTGCACAGACGCTTTTCCTAACATAGATGCGCCTGGCAACAACGCAGATGCTTCTGGACGTTTTTGACATTTTTTGGACCCTATCCTAGAGTGCATTTATTACCCTATCTAGCATGCATTAATGACAACATTAATACAACAAAGTACAAGGAGGTTTTATGGTACTTACCAGTTCTCCTGCCTCTACTGGCCTCTGAAATCGGCGAACGCAATCGAATCAGTGAATCATTGCCATCACTGCTAACTGTTGTTTCTCTATCTTGCTCTGCACTCTGATCTCTTGAAGGTGTAGATGGCAATGAGGATGTTTTCCCCTCATGGTCTATTTTATAGACTACCCTAGCCCTCGTTTCTCGAGTCAGTCTTCATTATCCCATGACTCTGTCACTTTATTTGGTCAGTCCATTCTAGCCATTCTTTCTTATCGAGAGATTGTCTACGATCTTTCCAGACATTTTCATCCAATCTCTCAAGGGGGCATATCATTCCCATCTTGGGGCAACTCTGTATTAGTTCATCTTATCTTCTTTGAAACAACACGACAAGCTGCATTGTCTCAAAGAGGGGCAAAATGTAGACACCTAAAATTGTCCAGTCTAATTAAATAAATATTTTATTTATTTAATTACTTTAGCCAAATTCTTCTATTAATTAAATAAATCTTTATTTATTTAATTAATTCATTTATCCTCTTCTAGCTTTATTTCTCATTTAAATAAATACTTTTATTTATTTAAATTATCATTTTCCTAAATTAAATAAATATTTTATTTATTTAATTTGATCCCACTTCTTCTATTAATTAAATAAATCTTTATTTATTTAATTAATTCATTAGCCTTTTCTACCCATGACACATGTCATTCATCTCTTAATTCATACACTACCTACCCCCTTTCATTATTTTATTATTTTCTTTACCTACCCTCTAATCATAGCCGACCTCTTTTACACCTCTCAATCTTATCCCTCCATTTCTTATGGTGTCTTCTATATAAGGAGATGCTTCCTTCATTATTAAACCCTAACTAACGACCCAACTACTTGACTACACTATGCTTTTCATATGCGATCCTACTTGCAACCACATTTCGTTATTTGTTGAGCTCTTGTGCACACATAAAATCTGACAGCAAATATATCAAGCAAGATCAATGGAGATAGGAAGAATGGAGATTCAAACCCTATTCGACATGTGATGGTATAATTTTTGTGATTTCACTTGATTTGCATTGTCTTAGGTAATCTTCATATGTTATGGTGGATCTTTGTTGTTGTTAGGTTAGGGTTTTTGTGGTTGAATCTAGTTAGTCTTCCAATATTGTTATTGTTGTATCCATTTCACCACCAACAGATAATGTTATCTGTCCACAAAGTATCATTATATTCTGAGATAGAGGCAAATAAATTTCAGATTGTGAAAAGCAAGAAGGTAGATGTACATAGTGTATAAATTTTTTGCAATAATCTAAAGGAATATGGTGGATTTGGTGGATTCAGATTTGTCAAATATGAATCCAGATCTACTGATGAAAAGAGGCAAATTGAAGAAACTGTCATTTGCACACTTCTCAAATTCCGAGTGGTCCCATTAGAAGTATGTAATTCTATTCCTAAGTAATTATATGCACATATTGAAACCAGATGGAAATATGCCCCAGACTCGAAGAAACAAATCAAAGAAAGAAGTTTGGTGCATCTCTTTCCTGATATCTCGGTTGATGAAATAAAAGAACATCTGACAAACAGCCAAACACAATTTACAGTAAAACAAAACGCCTTGAAATTGATGAATGGACTGTATATAGAAGTGGAGAAGGAAACAAAAGAGCAATGGAAGACCATCTTTCGAAGAAAGAATGCTGGTGAACAATTTACAGTGGAAATAGTCGATGTCACCGACCAAGAGCCTGATGTCACTGAGCAAGACCCTGTTGACACCATTCAAATAGATGAAGATATCATGGATGCAGAGGCACCTAAAAAAGAAATGATAGAAGGCAATGCTTATGCAAAACTTGTCTCTAGTGAATTTGTTTTGGAACAAGTTCAGCCTTACCCACCGACCACTCAACCTGCTACAACCGAAGCTTCTCAGGATACAGGTGAAGGCACCAAAGGTCAGAAATCTACAGCAGAAGGTACTTCACAAGAACAAACCTCTCAAGCACCTCCTAGCACGGAAAATGTTATAGTTGAGACACCAAGCACCGAGACACTGAAGGACACTACCGAGGCTAAAGTAACCGACCAAAGTGTTGACTCTACTGAGCAACCTACCGAGGGTCCTCAATTCTCTCAAGCTATTGTAGTGGTTCACCCGGTGAAAGGTAAAGAAAAGAAGTTGAAAAAACATAGTTTCAAAATGGATTTATCAAAACCGATAGTGTTGCCCAATGTAGAAATCTCCAAATTGAAAGGGCAAGCACTCACTGAATTCGGTGAACTATGCAAAGAAAAGGCCGAACAGGAGAAGAAACTGGCCATACAAAAGAAGAATAAAGTACTTCAGAAGGTAAAGACCTTACTATCAGATATGCTACCTTCAGCTACAGTATCAACCGATGCAGCCATCCATATTCAATTGGATGAACTCCTAAATCAGATTAAGACATCTGGAGTAGATGCATCCGAATACTTGAGAAAACTAAAAGACAAAGAGCTAACTGCTAAAATGATAAAGGAAGTACAAAAATCCATTGTTGTTGGCAAGGTAAAACTTGTCAAATTTATTGCTGAGTTGTCCCCTCAACTCAAGCACATTCTTTTATTATTTCAGAAAATTTGCACATTTTCTTTATTTCTTAAGGACATGAAGAATAAAACAAAAGCAATTGAGAAAGAGATCACCGATCTCTCAAATAAGTTGACCCCCAAGCCCAATTCAGTTCAAAATTTTTATACTAAACTACAAAAGCTCATGGCTCAACAATTGGAACTGAGGAATGAAGAACACAAGATCAGGATGGACATAATGACACTTCAAACATTATTCCTTCCTCACCTTTCATCCGTTCAAGAACAGCTAAACCGAGCCACTTATCTCTCTACTACACAAGAGGGAAGCACTTTAGATGGCTTAATTTCATTATTGGCTGATATTAATGCACAAAATTCTTTAATGGACAGTGTAAAGGATGCACTCTCTGTCGCGCTCACCGAAGCCAAGACAAAGTACAAATCCATTTTTGATCAGTTGCCACCTCCCAATAGTAACTAAATTTTGATGTTTGTCAAAAAGGGGGAGTATATCATATATCTTCAGAGTATATATAGCATCAAAGTACACAGGGGGAGTGTATAGCATTCAAAGTATCAAACAACCGGAGTGTAGTATACAAGGGGAGTATACCGAGCAGAGAGCAGCGAACCGAGCAAGGAACAGAGGAAAGAACTGTGATTACAGAGTTTTGTACAGCATATTGATAAGGGGAGTATATTTGATTATACTATTTCATTGACTAATGTATATACTGCATGTTTAGTCAAATTTTGTAAACTATACAGATTTTTGAGTAATGACTTTGAAAGTAGTTTTGTCAAACATCTCAACTAATGTCAAAAGGGGAGATTGTTACTACTTATCGAAATTGCCATTAGTTTTATATTCAAAGTCATACTGTATATTCTAGTTGGTTAGTATTACCGAATCATGTAGTCGGTACACACAGAGAAGTTGATTACAGAAGAAAGCAGTCACAGAACGTAGTATTCACCGAGTTGTTTACCGAGTATCTTTTTATGGCTACCGAGCAGTAAAGATAATACACTGAGTTGATATACACTGAGTGAAACGTGTTACCAGATTCATTGAACCTGGACACACATATGAAAATGTGTTACAAGATCGAGGAACACCGAACTGTCATCACATTGGAAATTGCACATATAGATTTTGTATAATTTTGAGGTCATCTAACCAATTAAATATTTTGCATGGTTATTCATTCGAGAAATAATGTTTGTAAGATCGAAGCAATGAATTAGATCACCAACATAAGAAGTCTATTTATACAGCATGAATTTAGGGTTAGAAATGTGTGTGAATGTGAGAAATGTGTGCATATGTGTATGGAGCAAGACTTATGTGATACATTAGAAATAAAGAGTATTATGACTGTTACAGAGACATAGAGGTCACCGAGAAGGTTATCAAAGAACAGTCGAGGAATAGAGTAAACAGAAGGGTTTACCAAGTTACTTTATGAGTTACCAAGGTATGCTATAGGCAAGGTAATCTTATTTTAAGCATGTAGAATCTGCTACAACATTTCAGATGTAAAGTTGCAGATATTTGTAAAGTCTTATTGTAATATTTTGAAGTTGTAAGAGAAACCTTTAACAGGGTAAAAGACTCTAATCAAGTCTATAAATTGTAAATCCTCTAACCAGGTTCAACATATATATAGTGTTGTAAAATCCTTTAGCAAGGTAGATCTAACAGATCTTGTTACTCCTAACAGGATAAGCTATCAGAAATAGCTAAATATGTAGCTCTAACCGAGCACTCTTTATTATTGCAGTAGCGAAGTTGTGGGTGTCATCCCCAGCGTAGTTTTTCTCTCTAACCAAGAGTTTTTGCATAACCAAAATATATGTGTTATGGAGTGAATCATGTATGATTGTTACTCATTTGTTTTAGCTTTATGTTATGTTACAGTAGTTTTTGGTTTATGCATAACAGTAAAGATATTGTTGAGAAAAGGATTTGAAGTACTGATTCACCCCTCCCCTCTCAATACATTAGCTTTCCATATTGGGCCTAACAATTGGTATCAGAGCTTGAATCTTGAAAAAGGGTTTAACTACCTAAAGAGAAAGATCTTATCAATGGAAGGCTATAAACAATCTCGGAGGATTGTGCATCTACAAGAAGAGCCAAATAATGCAAATCAAGTGATTGCAGACATGCAAAGGCAAATGCAAAAATCTCTGAAAGTAAGGAGAAGATTATCTAATGACTTGCAGGATTCTCAAGAGTTAGTGGAACAAATCAAGACATCATCTGAGAACAGTATATCTGAAGAAGCTGAAGAAATGATTGGAATGTTGAAAGAAAAGAACAAAGCATTAGTTGATCAACTAAAAGCAATGAAAAGAGAACATGAACATTTCAGCACACAGATGACTGAAAATCTAGATGGACTAAGGATAGTCGAGGACAAAGCAAGAGACCTACAAAGAGAAAAACAACAACTTGAAGTCTTAGTATTTGATAAGAATGATGAAATCATAAGGCTAACTGGTATTCAAAAAAATATGACAGATCAACTAGGTTATGCTCATCATGAAGCAAATCTAAAAGATGATGAAAATCAAGCATTGAAACTTGAAGTATCAAGGTTGATTGATGAACTTGAAACAAAGAAGAAATCCAAAGAAACATCAAAAAAGAGTTATGAAGCATCAAAGATGTTGGATGAGCAACTGAATACAAGAAGACCCAACAAAGATGCAGGACTCGGTTACAAAGGAAAAGACTCTACCGAGAAGGGAATCTGCACTACCGAGAGAGGAGAATCATCAAAACAAGCTGGAAAAAGGAATAACATCAAAAGGAAGAAGCCTATTTGCTACTACTGTAGAAATCAAGGTCATACTGCCAACATGTGTCAAATCAGAAAAGGTAAGCAACCGAATACCACTAAGACCAATGGTTATTGTTACAATTGCAATAAACATGGTCACACATCTAATCAATGTAGGACAAAGTCTGTTAACAATTATCAGGAGGCAAAATTCAAAGGGTTTTGTAAAAACTACAATAGATATGGACATAGTACCAAGAAGTGTTGGTTTAAGAAAAAAAACCACATGTGGTCTGCACACCGAGCAAATACTAGAAGTTACCGAACTCACACAGATCCTTACTGACAATATTCTGCAGTACCATGGGATTACAATACAAGGATATGGTGTGAATTTTGTGGAAGATATGGACATATAAGTGCCAACTCCTTTATAAGGTTTGGAATGAATAACCGAAGATCATGGAGAAATCCTGGTATGACATGTTTTCATTGTCATAAAGTTGGACACTTGGCTGGAGATTGCAGAGATCAACCTAGAGAAGACACTAAGGAAATAAAAGAGAAATTAAAGATGATTTGGAGAAAGAAGGAAATTGTGTTAAATAAAGAAAGCACCTTACCTACCGAGTTAGGTGCTTCCACTCCAAATTAATCAGTAAAGGTATGAAGGGACTGTATTCTCACAAGGTTAAATCTTAAACAGTTCCTATTTTAGTATGTACTAAATTCAAAATATGCATAGTAAGATGTAATAGTAAGTTTGAAATTCTATCAAAGTCTTTTGGAGCACTTTACAGGAAAACTGTTAAGTCGGTGAATTCAGGAAGCCTGTCAAGTCGGTATATGAAGGAAATATGGTTACTCGGTTAAAGCTCAAGAAAAGGGGAAAGAAAGTTAAGTGAATTGAGTGCATTTAATATCTTTGACCTAACTTGCACGGAGCCCGATAAGGTATTTTTGAGTACTTAAAGGTTTTTTTTGCAGTCATTTTCATTCACCAAGTTTTCGAGAAGCAGAGCAGAGCGAATCAAGGCAATCAAACCATCTTCAAAGCAAAATCTAAGGTATTTACATCGAATCTCATCGCATTGCTAAGCTGGTTTACCGAACTCATTAAGTTGTTATTATCTGCTGAGTGTGAAGCATCTGTCATTTGTTAAGTTCTCAAACCCTAAGGTTCCTGTGTCAATTTTTATCTAAAATCAAAATGGCACCTAAAATCCAAGACCCCATTGTTGTCACAAATGTAGAAAAGCCCTCACTAAAACACTCTTTGACTCCCAAAATTGCGTTTGAACCGGATGACAAAACTGCCTTTTCACTCATCCCAGATCAAGTCTTGTTAGTTGAGGATGTGAGATTCTTCACAAAATGCCGTGTTGAAGAACTCGGTCATGTTGAGATCAAAGATGCATATGATGAATTGTGCATAGATGGTAAAATGGATAGCAAGTATGAGCATATCAAAATCAAGGGATTGACTGAAGCCCTAACCTATCCCTGTGTGTTCAAACCCCAGTGGGTCAAGTTTGTACTAAGCCGAGTGCATGATGATTTCATGTGGCTACAAGAGCAACCATTTAAGATCACTAAAGAAATCATTCATCTGATTACCGAGTATCCTATCTATGATCATGCCCGAGCATAGAAAATGATATCATAGAAGGAATTGATCAGTTTGACTGGAGTTGAATCGGATTGCAAAGGTCTGAAGTTGAATAATGTCACTAATCCTAAACTCAAATTTTCCATTAGAGTAATTGGTTACTATTTCTTCCAATCGGCAAGGGAAAATAGTGTACTCTGTGCAGCAGTGGACTTAGCATACAAAATTGTTAAGAAAGGCATGAAAATTGACTTGTGTGAAGTATTGCTGAAGAACTTGTTTGAAAATCTGAACACAATCAGGAAGCCAAAGAAGAACAACTCGACAAATACTCTAATATTTGGATCACTACTTGTATGTATGTTTTTCTACTTTGAGAAGTGATGCCCTCCTAAATGGCACAATGTTAGTTCAAGATCAAACAACATAAAACACACAAGATGTTAGAGTTAATCAATCAAAAAACCAAAACATGAAGGCATTCCAAAGGAGACACTAAAAACAGACATGCTAAATATATCTAATAAATAGAACAAATGATCATGAGACATCTCCAACTGCCTCTTAGCATGGCCTTAGCTTCTTCTCCCTTGTTCCTCTCCTCTCCAAGTTCCAAAATAGTGTAGCTCTCAGCAGCTTTTTGCACTATGGATGCTTATGGAGGATTGAGATTGTAGAATAGCTCCCAAACATGAAATGAAAAGCTATTTTAATGCTAAAATGATGTGTTTTAACCAAAAGACAATATTTAGATTATGCTATGCTAAATGCTCTCTAAAATGGCTATATTCTAAATGCATACAAGTTTTCAGGATCTGGATTATGAAGGAATGGGCTCTATTTATAGGGAAAATGGAGCAATGGATGGCCAGGATTAAAAGGTTTAATCAAGGGTCAAGCTTGAAAGTTGGGGATCCATGTGCACAATTGGCACCAATAAAATAGTGACAAGTGTCAACACAGGATTGGGTTGAAAGAAGAGGTTGGAGGCATTAAAGGCCTGAGAAGACCTCATGGTTATCTAAAGGCTAAGAGTCAAGCCTAAATTAGGATTACCCACTGGATTAAGAGTTAATCCAAGGATAAACCTTTGTGCAAATGATTAAGAGATAATCATGGTCAAAGCATTAAATGCTTGATGAGACCTTTGTGGTTGGGTAGAGGTTGAGTCAAACAAATGTTTTAACCATGTGGGAGGGTTGAATTAACCATTAATGGTTATTGGAGACTTTGGGGGATTAAGTGGTTGAAAGTTGGAAGCCTTTAATGGTTTTCAAAGACTTTGGGGTTTTTGGTGGTTGAAGGTTGAAAACCTTCAATGGTTATCCAAGACTTTGGGCCATTTGAGAAGTGACTCCATTTTGCTTAGGAATGTGACAATATTTAGGAAATGGTTTAGGCTAATTAGGAAGGGTTTAGAAGAATCTAGAAGGGGATTAGATTTTGCAAGTGGATTTGGTGGGTGAGGGAAAATAGGATTTTATTGAAATAAAAATTCATTTATTTCAATAAATATGTGCAAGTTGCATTTGTAGGAAAATGCAAGTGGGGTGGGGATAATGATTTAAATAAATGTTTTATTTAATTTATTTAAAAGAGGAATAGGGGGATTTAATTAAATAAATTGATTTTATTTATTTAATTGATTTGAATTGGATTTAATGAATTAATTAAAATAAATTGAATAATTTATTTAATTAATAGAAGAATGTTTGGGGATGAATTAATTAAATATTAATTTAATTAATTGGTGGCTAGTGGATTTTTAATCAAATAAATACGAAATATTCATTTAATTAAAATGGACAGATTTATGTGACTACATTTGCCCCTCTTTGAGACGGTGCAGTTTATCGCATCGTTTCAAAGAAAGAAAAATTGGTGTGAAGAAATGCCCCATAAAATGTAAATTTAATGGGTGGTATGCCCCCTCGAGGGATGGGCCGAATTTTTTTTTTTTTGAAAAATCGGGCGATCTCTCGAAAAAGAATGAAAAGCGAAGGGGAGGTAGAATAGAAGAAATTAGAACTAATGATGAAAGAATGGGAGAAAATGGAGTGAATATGAAGAAACAACAAGCCAGCGAGTACCCTGAGGGCATGCAGGAGATACAATGAAAATGTGGTGGTTGTTCTTTCGAGTGATGCTATACAAGTGATCAAAATTGGTTGAACAATCTGGTGCAATCGGTTTAATTGCCCCGGTCAAGTCAAAGCGTGACAGTTGATGTCAGTTGTTTGCTTGGACAAGATAAAGTCTGAGTAAGTGAATCAAAGTGACCTGATGAGACTTAGGCAATTGATGCAATTGCCCGATGAAGTCAAGGTATATGAAGCAAAATACTCGTTGAGACGTAGACAATTGATGTAATTGTCCGATGGATTGTGTTTGATTGGTTGATCAATTGATAGTGTGTGCGTGTGATGGATGGTTGTGGGGAATCATGGCAACCCCGTTGAGACTAGGTCATTGTGATAAATGCCTGATGTAGTCTAGGATTACCATAATCGATTACCTGTTGAGACCCGAAGATACTTGATCAGAGTATCTGTTGATAGTCTAGGTGTGTGTGAGTCGATGTATCTGTGTAGATAGAGTAACTGGCTTAATTGTGTGGATGAATGAGGAAGGGAAACACAATCCCTCCTATTAGAGATGGATGGTGATGAACGTGGCTTGATTGGGTTGATTGAGAAACGATGAAGGATATGTGATGTTGATTATTGAGATGGGGAGGGTGAGGGGGGGTGGGTTCGATGTTAGATAGAAGAAAGGGAAAACCTATGACTCATTCCTATGGAAGAAGAGGAAAATAGAGTATGCATTATTATGACTATGTATGCATGATATGCAACTATTATGAGTGTATGGATGGGTGGAATGCAACGAAATGCAATATATATAGATGAGATGGAATGACGATCCATAGTGCTCTATTTTCATCATTGAGCTTTTAAAATGTTGGAAGAGAATACAAGCATCTTGACATAATGATTCAAGATGACCTGAGTATTCCTTTCATGGATTTTATATAGCAAGTTAATACAAGCAACTTGATATAATGGATCAAGTTGACCAGAGTATTGCTTGCGGAACAGACAAGGATTATCTCTTTTCGTGCATGACTTGGATCGTCCTCCTTGATCTTAGGCTGATCATATCCTGAGACAAGTGCATACCGTACTAAGAAATAAAACCTTTATCCAATTTGGAGGAAGAGGAACCAAAGAATGAGCATTGTACCTGTAAACAAACAGCATATTTACATAAAGAATAAAGAATAAAGATCCTTGGTAATGGTTCATGCTCATATGGTCGAGATATACGCTGTAGTCAGCAAGCCATAATGATCTATGACTGCATTTTGCATAAGATCACGTAGCTTAGTGAACTTCCCACGTAGACACCATTAGTACATGCCCCAGAACTTCATCGGAAATGATGCGCAAACAAAACAAAACAATGCTGAAAAGATCCCGATACAGATAAACAAACGATTGTACTCACAAATCAACCAAGTATTTGATAGCCTAACATAATTTTCTTGTCAAAGAAAATGTCATCTTGTCTTTGTTTTGGTAAGGAAGGATGCATCCTTGGTTAAAGACAGGTTTGGATTGTTGATGTCGATTGGTTTGGTGTGATTGGTAAATGGTCATTTGTGTGAGTAGTTTGTCAATGTTTGTTTTGCATCTGATTGGATGAATATGTACAAGGTGTTGTCATGTTTGTGTGTGATTTTTGATGGGTTTTTCGATGTTTTTGGATTTTGTGAGTCATTTTTGAATGTTTTTATATTTTGCGAGACATTTTTGAATGTTTTTGTATTTTCTTCAGGACATTTTCTGAATGTTTTTGTATTTTCTTGATGATTGCTTGAATGAAGAGCGTAATGATATATAAGACAATGTAGAATCCACTTCCATTACGAGGGTAAGGGTATTGCCCCCAGTTTGTAGACCGGACTATGAAAAGCGGGATGCAAGATGCGTGGAGTACTTTCTTAGTTGCAGATCAAATAACAAGCCATGGTTTGGATGGATGGATGTGTGTATGCATGAATGTGATCGCAACAAGTCTGAAAGATACTGGAGCCATAGCCTTTACGAGTGGCGCCTGTTTGCCAGGTTTTCACCATCGTTCTTACCCAAGGTGCCACCGGAGTGGTTGTTCACCGTTTGGATGCATGATTTTTCTTTACTTTTTTGAATGTTTTTATATTTTCTTCAGGACATTTTTCTGAATGTTTTTTGGTATTTTCTGATAGGCAGGGGAGCCTGATGCTCTGTACAGCTTATGTGTAAAACCGTTTGAGGTGCATGCTGTTGATTGGATCTGCGAGCGGTTCTCCATCTGATGTAGCCAACTGATATGCCCCGGACCCGAATACAGCAGTGACAACATATGGGCCGAGCCAATTTGATTCAAATTTGCCTTGATGTTCTCTGTTTGGTTGGTTGCGAGGATTCTCTCGAAGAACAAGATCACCTACCTCAAATGTACGAGGTCTAACTCGGTGATTGTAACTTCTGCTCATGCGCTGCTGATAGGCTTTGAGGTGATTGTATGCAGCTTGTCTTTTCTCATCAAGTAACTCTAAGTCCTGAAGGCGTGAGACTCTGTATGCTTCATCATCGATGAGATTATGCAAGGAAACTCGTAAGGATGGTATCTCGACCTCAATAGGCAAGATAGCTTCTGCACCATAGACCAATGAATAAGGAGTTGCACCTGTAGGGGTTCGAATGCTAGTTCGATATGCCCATAATGCTGGATTCAATTGAACATGCCAATCACGACCGGCATCATTGACTGTCTTCTTTAGGATTCTCAATATGTTTTTATTGGATGCTTCGGCCTGACCATTACCTTGTGGGTAATAGGGAGTGGAAAAGCGGTGTTGGATATGAAATTTCTCACAAAGCTCACGGACATCCTGATTTTTGAAAGGAAGACCGTTATCTGTGACGATGGACATGGGTACACCATACCGGCAGATGATGTAATTGAGGATGAATGAGGCGATCTTCTTGCCGGTGACTTGGGTAAGTGGAACAGCTTCGATCCACTTGGTGAAATATTCGGTGGCGGTAATAATGAATTTATGGCCATTGGATGAAGATGGATGGATTTTACCCACAAGGTCGAGGCCCCATTGACAAAAAGGCCATGGTGTTGTGATTGGTTGCAGTTCCTGTGCTGGTGCATGTATCAGGTCACCGTGAACTTGACATTTCTTGCACTTCCTAACAAAGTAGTAGGAATCCTTTTCCATAGATGGCCAATAGTATCCAGCTCGCATGATCTTCTTGGCTAGTGATGGACCACTTGAGTGAGTCCCGCAAATTCCTTCATGTACCTCTTCCAAAGCCTTTGTTATCTCATCTTGTTCCAGACATCGAAGGAGAGTACCATCAAGACTACGTCGGTATAGGGTTTCAGCAATAATGGTATATCGAGCAGTTTGGCGAATGAAGGTTTTACGTTGATTATTTGATTGGTTGGGAGGAAGGGTATGATCGCGAAGATAGGTGTAGAACTCACCGTACCATGGGGATTCAGAACCAACAAGGCAACATATCATTTCAGATTCAGGGATATCATAAGCGGGGATCCAAAGCTGTTCTACCAAGAACTCGTAGTGTGTTGAATTCTGTGGAAGATCTAGGAGAGATGCGATAGTAGCCATAGCGTCAGCAGCTCGATTCTGATCTCTTGGTATCTGCTCAAAAGTAATAGTAGTAAATGATGTCTTTAGAGTGTCCACCATTTGCTTGTATGGCATGAGTTTATCATCTTTGGTCTGATATTCATCAGTTGCTTGTCGAATGACCAGTTGTGAATCGCCATATACTTGAAGTTCTTTTAATTTCCATTGTATGGCTAGCCTGAGTCCTGTGATCAAAGCCTCATACTCTGCTATGTTGTTTGTGCATGGAAATGTGAGCCTGTAAGACTTCGGGATGCTATCACCTTGAGGTGTGATAAACAGAATGTCTGCCCCCGAGCCGTGCCTAGTGTATGAACCATCAAAGTATAGTTTCCATGGTTGTGCTTCTGTGATCATGAATATCTCTTCATCTGGAAAATTGGAAATGAGAGGATGATCACTTATGAGTGGTGCATCGGCCAACTGATCTGCAATAACTTGACCTTTGATAGCTTTACGGTCCACATACTCGATGTCAAATTCACTTAGAATCATTACCCATTTGGCCAAGCGACCTGTCAATGCTGCTTTGCTGAGTAAATACTTGAGTGGATCAATCTTTGCAATGAGTTGTACCTTGTGTGTTAATAGATAGTGCCGCAGTTTGGTGGCTGCCAAGATTACTGCTAGGCAAGCTCGCTCAATAGGTGTGTAATTGAGTTCATAGCCAACCAGTGTGCGAGAGATGTAGTATACAGCACACTCTTTACCTTCTGCATTATGTTGTGCTAGTAGTACACCCAATGCTGTACTTGTTGCTGAGATATAGAGCAATAATGGTCTACTTGGATCTGGTGGCATCAACAATGGTGGATTCATGAGATAGTCTTTGAGTGACTGAAATGCTTGCTGGCATCTGTCATCCCACTGAAAGCGGATGTTCTTGTGTAGCAGGTGTGTGAAGGGGTGACACTTATCAGCCAATTGTGCAATGAATCTGCGGATGGATTGAAGCCGTCCTTGTAGTGTCCTTAGCTGACTGATATTCCTTGGAGGTGGCATGTCCATGATTGCCTTAACCTTTGCTGGATCGACCTCAATACCTTTGCTTGAGACAATGTATCCTAGAAGCTTCCCGGAGGTCACTCCGAAGACACATTTCTTTGGGTTGAGTCGAACATGGTATTGTTCCAGTCTATCAAAGATTTTATCTAAGATGTGAAGATGTCCTTCTCTAGTAAGTGATTTTGCTAGTAAATCATCCACATAATCTTCCATTATAGTATGCATCATGTCATGGAAGATGGTGGTCATTGCTCTTTGATAGGTCGCTCCTGCATTCTTTAGACCAAAAGGCATTACATTCCAGCAGTATGTGCCCCATGGACATGTGAAGGCTGTCTTATGTTGGTCCTCTGGTGCGATCTTTATTTGATTGTATCCCGAAAAGCCATCCATGAGTGAAAGCATGGCATGTCCTGCTGTCAAATCTACTATGATGTCGATATTTGGTAGAGGGAAGTCATCCTTAGGACATGCCTTATTCAGATCTCTAAAGTCTGTACAAATGCGGATGCCCCCTTTTGGTTTGCCAACTGGTACAATGTTGGAGATCCATTCTGCATAATCAATTGGTCTAATGAAACCAACATCCAGGAGTTTCTTGAGTTCAGTTTTGACTAGCACGGCAATCTGAGGATGCATCTTACGAAGCTTTTTCTTGACAGGTTTGGCTCCTTTTGCTACTGTGAGATGATGCATGACTAAAGCAGGATCAAGCCCAGGCATGTCTGCATATGACCATGCAAAGTTGATCTGACGCTTCTGGAAGAACTCTATAAATTGAGGCTGTTCCTCTGGAGTGAGAAGAGATGCCAGATGTATGATATGAGGGTTTTCAGGAGTCCCCACATTGTATTCTTTAGTCTCCTCAATGAGAATTGTCGATCGTTCCTGTTGTGTACTTGCAGGGAGAATGTCAAACCCTTCATCCTCAGGCGCCTCAGAGAGGTTTTCACCATTGGATACGCTCTTTCTTTTTACTTTTGTCGGATCAAACAGTGCCACAGTGTGGTTTTCACTGGAAGATCCATGTTTTATTGTTATATTTTTGCAGCTGAAGGGTTTGGCATCCGCCCCGAAGTATGCTGCGCTATTAAGTTGAATGGCGAATCCAGCTTTGTGATCCCCGCTTGGTAGATTATCCCTTAATTCCAAAAATTCAATGATAGCCTCATCATTTTGGAAGAGGTCAAGACATGGGGGATTTGGTTGGTTCCATTCGATGAGTTCAGGGTGGACAATGGGCATTACGTCATCGATTAGGTTAAGTGTGGGAGATGTATCAGTGAGGGTTAAGACAGTGTGGTGAAGGTCGTTGATGGTACTCTCCCTGTCAGAATCAGGCGTAGGATGAGACATAGGGTCTGTGGAAGATGTTTCCAGCTCAGGTACCCAAGTGGTCTTTATCTGTGCTTCTCCGTAAACAGGGATGTCTTTGCGGGGTGGAGGTGGTGATGTGTCTTCCTCATCTGAAGTGTTAAGTTGCACTGAATCAAATTCCCATTCATGTGAGTCGGTCTCTGAATCACTTTCCAGCATCCGATTGCTATACCATACTGGGATGTCTTTGGAGTTAAATACTGCAGGTGTGATTGGTTTATGTACTTTTGTGGTGATCGATGCTGCAGGAACCGTGATGGGGTTTAAAGGATTTGTTACTGGAAGTATTGGTAATGGTGACTCAGTGGCTTCTGCTGGAACTACTGCCATAGATGTCGCTGCGGGTTCTGATACAGTTGCTGCTGCTATTGGTGTTATTGACGGGATTACTGGTTCGTTTGGTGGGATGATTGGTATTGTAGATGGTTGTGGTGGGGTTGTGAGCCTCGATGGGGCAGTGGGGATAGTGCTTGATGGTGCTTTGATTATGAAAGGTGTCCTCTTTGCAGTAGGCGGGCAAAATGGTTTGCTAGGTTTTCCTTTGAATCTGAGTTTAGGAAGGACTTCTTTTTCAAAGCCTAGGCCAGTATTACCTTTGGGCTTGAATTCTGGTAGCAGAGGTTCATGTCGTCCTTGTTTGCAGTATCCTAAAGCACTCTGACCATCATATCCCATTCTTTGCATAATGAGGAGGCCTTTGCCATATTGTTCCGTAGGAAGTGTAACTTGCGGTTTATCAGTGGTGATGGGATCTTTATAGATCCATTCCGCTAGGTCCTCATCTTGTGTCTCTTCCTCTTGACTCTTTCCAAGGATGAAAGGCGTCAAGGCACATGCAGGCGTGATTAGTGGTTGCTGGAGTAACTGTTGTGGTTTACCATGTGTTCTAGGAGAAGTGGGCATTTGTCCCACACAAAAGAGCTGACTCAAGTTGTATTCTCCAGGACCTTCCTCTGCGACTTTCATTTTAAGCTTTTCTTGCTTGGGTATAGGAGTGTTTGAACTGGTAAGAGAGGCAGGATTTACATATGATGTGGAGGAAATGGCTTCCCTATTATTAGGAACAGTAATCTCTGGTTGATGGCTGATATTATGGCAAAATGCAAAGGGATTTGCATCACCCAGGATTGTGATCTCTGCACCATTATGTGGGAACTTGATACATTGATGGTAGGTAGATGGAACGGCTTGCATGGCATGTATCCAAGGTCTCCCTAATAATAGATTATATGGCAGAGGAAGGTCCAGAACCTGACAAGTGATGTGCTTTACCACGGGGCCTACTCGGATTGGTAGTACCACAGCTCCTTTGGATGAACGTTCTGCATCATCATAGGCCTTGATGGTGATCTTCTTGCGAGGATCCACTGATTCTATTGCATATCCCAATGCTGTGACCAACTGTAGTGTGCAAATGTTTAGGCCTGCTCCATTATCTATCAAGACTCGCTTGATTCTGTGTTGGTTGACAAAGCCTTCAATGTGGAGTGAGGCGTTATGAGGTTGCTGGAAGGAAGAGTTATCACTTTCGGAAAAAGTGAGACAAGGTGATGACTTTAGATTTCCAACCATGGTTTGAAACTGGTCCGTATTAAGGTTTGCAGGGACTGACGCCTCTTGGAGTGCTTGATCCAAGATTGTTTTATGAGAGGGTGACAAACGCAAAAGCTCCAAAATGGATATAAGCGCAGGGGTTTTGTCTAATTGTTCCACAAGATTGTACTGCTTTGGGATGGAGGTGGCGCCTTGTGGAGCTGCCTTGATGGTGACCTTGCCACGACGTGTAACAACATTGCAATTTGAGGTGGGATTTTTGAAGGTGATAGTTGCAATTTGTTCACTGGCATCATACAGGTGATTGATAGTGTAGTTATACGCAGCTTGCGTATAATCAGTGGTATCAGGACCTCGTCTGGAAGTGGAAGGACCCCTTTGATCTTGCGATGAAAGTGGATCCTTGAACATCTGATGATCATTATTGGTTGTTTTTGGGTCATGTCCTTCAATTCCAATTTCTCGTTGCCTTGACCGTGATCGAGTTTGAGCCATTTTGTTTACAAGTTTTGTGTTGAAGTTGATTGAAGATGATGATGAGTTGTTTGATGAAGGATTGATGATTTTAGTGGATTGGTGGTATGTAGATCTCTAGCACTTTAAGGTAGATGCAACCGAAATTCCTTCTTTGAATTGCTTGTTTGTTTGAGGAGTTTGGATGTGATAAGGTGTAGAGAAATCTGAGATGTGTTACAGATTTTGACTACCTAGTAATGAGAGGATTCACTCATGAACTAGTTTTACCCTGCGTAGATGTGTCTCTTAGGATGAGCTTATCCTAGATGTAGAAACAATCTAAAAAGTGATGTGAGGTGTTTGATTTCAAGCAATATCTAAAAGAGAACTTGGGGACAAGAACCTCTTAATGTTTTGAGAGTTGGAATGGATTGATGATGAAATGATGATGGATGAGAAAGATGATGGATGAAAGTGTTTTCAACTTCAATAAAAACGTTGTGTTACAAATGGGACAAACTCTATCTCTTCCCTTTCAGGCGTTGGTGGCACTTCTTGAGCTGTGTTGTAGGTGATATAGATGTTTGGGAAGAAGTTGGGATCAATCTTTCCTCCTTGATTTTTGTGATAACTCAGAGCTCTATATTGCATAAAAGCTCTGCGATTTAATGATTCAGAATCAAATTCGTTTGTTTTACCTTGAAGGTATAGACGCATGCGATGTAGAAAGACTCTATGTGAGACAAAGATTTGTCTATTGAGATAGAAGAATTTCCTCCTTTTGATTAAAGCTTTTGAGCTTAATGGTCTTCTTTCCAAAGTAATATTCTGATGACACTTCTTCTTTCGCAAGATGTGAAGAATGGTCATAAAAGTTTGTGACTCTGTGTTGTTTGCACTTTGTTTTTGGTATTTTTGGTTGTGTTGACAGATGTTGGATGAATACTTTGTTTTTGGGATTGATTTTCTGATTTTTCTTTGACAAGAAAACAAAGCAAGCACACAAACACAAGAATGTTGCCTAAAAAGGCACAAATGAGTATGGGTCTAGATCAACCCAATCCTTGGACTTGTTTTTGACCCTTCCTTTTGATTTATTTTAAGGTATAATTCCAAAGCCTGAAGTCGGCTCAATTTGCTCTAGGTCTGTAAAACGAACACACTTCAAACACTCTTTATCCCTAAGGTCAAATGGCCAGTTGTGATAAATTTAGCCCACATCTTGATATTTCTTCGACTTTGGTACTACATACCTTATGAATCCCGCCGTGGCAGGTAAGGATGTGATATACTAAGTCTTGCGCGAGCATAACAAATAGATGATCCCTATGATGGGGGAGTCACCACTTTTATCAAGCCACAAGTGACCTTTCAAAAAGCTATGTTTCTACTCAAGGAAATATGTATGGTGAGTATCTTGGGAGCAAAACCATCTATGCTCTTGCACTAAATTATACCTCAAATATCCTCAATCAATAGAATGGGTGGGCTACTACTTAAAAGTGTTTAGTCATGTTCGATGGCTTTGGACATAAGTTCATTCTGCAGTGACTCACTTAAGAGCCTTGTAACTGGTGGTGGGGCCCATTTGTCCTTTTGGCCAGTTACACTGTAGGAACAGCTATACCCAAGGCTACAGCTTTCGCTCTCACCTGATTTCTATAGCGGCTCGAAGGATTTACCGCTCGAGGTCGTTCCCAAGAGTATCGATCCCTTGGCAGGCCTCTCTTAAAAAGATAAAATTTGAGTGTTACTAACACTTTTCTCTTGCACCTAGGACCACGAGAGCCAAGGGAGAGGATAGTGTGTGTTAGAAGTAGGTCCACTCGACTGACTGTTTTGCACAAGCGTGCCAAATACGAAAAACACTTGTTCTTTTTAGTCCAGCATTTGCAATGTGATTTAACTATTTGGAGATGTTGCTCCAACAGCCATGGTGTTCATTTTTAGCTTCAAAGCAATATGTTTTGTAATCTAGAATTTTGGAAATTCTGGTCAACTTAATGAAAAACACGTTTTGCTTTGAAGGAAAATTTTTGTTTTTGCCAAAAATAAAGACAAGTGGATTGTTCTTTTTACTGCACCAAAAATTGAAGTGTGGATTGTGATTTTTAAGTCCCAATTGATGCAAGAAAGAAAGTTTGTTTTGTTGATTTTAAGCACCAAAACAAAATGTATCCCTAACTAGAAAACAATGAAAAACTGTTTTTTTTTTTTTTGTGTTTTTAAGCACTAAATGAAATTTTTTTTTGTGATTTTTGTTGTGTTGTTAACCTGCACAAAGAAAAGAAACAAGTTAATAAAATCAATGCTCAAAGGGGGGCTTCCACAAGCCTAATTTTTGATTTTTCGGTTACAAATTTTACAAATCCTGATCCTGAAATGCCCTGAAATTTGACTAAGTCTGAAATTTGGAGGATCTTCCAAAAACTAGATTTTGCATTTCAACTCCTAGAGGTCTGAAACCCCTCTCAAACATCCTGAAAGTATATATGGAATATAACTTAAAGTATAAGAAAGAGAAAAGATAAGAGGAAATTTCCTCTTATCTTTTCTCTTTCTTATACTTAAATGTTATATTCCATATATATTCTACCTCCCACAAGCCTAAAAATTTTTTTTTATTGGTTACAAGGCCTTTTTTTTATAACGTTCTGTTGCAATAGCGCTAGTCTGTGTTTTTGCAGAAGCGCTGATTCATGCAATAGCGCTAGTCTGCATGAGCAGAAGCGCTAATTTAAACGGTAGCGCTGAAAGAAGAGAAAAATCCGAGAAGACAAAAGCGCTAGAAGTGTGTCAATAGCGCTGAAACTGTGACAATAGCGCTAGAATGTTTCCAATAGCGCTGAAACATTTTCAATAGCGCTACTTTATGGTCAATAGCGCTAAAAGAAATTTTTCAATAGCGCTAAAACGCATTCAATAGCGCCGAAGCGCGACCTGTGTGGCAATTTCAACAAGAAAAATGTTAATTTCAAAAAAATCAATCAGAAGGTTGCGTGTTCGATTCACGTCGGGTTCACCAAATGATGCCCTCCTAAATGGCACAATGTTAGTTCAAGATCAAACAACATAAAACACACAAGATGTTAGAGTTAATCAATCAAAAAACCAAAACATGAAGGCATTCCAAAGGAGACACTAAAAACAGACATGCTAAATATATCTAATAAATAGAACAAATGATCATGAGACGTCTCCAACTGCCTCTTAGCATGGCCTTAGCTTCTTCTCCCTTGTTCCTCTCCTCTCCAAGTTCCAAAATAGTGTAGCTCTCAGCAGCTTTTTGCACTATGGATGCTTATGGAGGATTGAGATTGTAGAATAGCTCCCAAACATGAAATGAAAAGCTATTTTAATGCTAAAATGATGTGTTTTAACCAAAAGACAATATTTAGATTATGCTATGCTAAATGCTCTCTAAAATGGCTATATTCTAAATGCATACAAGTTTTCAGGATCTGGATTATGAAGGAATGGGCTCTATTTATAGGGAAAATGGAGCAATGGATGGCCAGGATTAAAAGGTTTAATCAAGGGTCAAGCTTGAAAGTTGGGGATCCATGTGCACAATTGGCACCAATAAAATAGTGACAAGTGTCAACACAGGATTGGGTTGAAAGAAGAGGTTGGAGGCATTAAAGGCCTGAGAAGACCTCATGGTTATCTAAAGGCTAAGAGTCAAGCCTAAATTAGGATTACCCACTGGATTAAGAGTTAATCCAAGGATAAACCTTTGTGCAAATGATTAAGAGATAATCATGGTCAAAGCATTAAATGCTTGATGAGACCTTTGTGGTTGGGTAGAGGTTGAGTCAAACAAATGTTTTAACCATGTGGGAGGGTTGAATTAACCATTAATGGTTATTGGAGACTTTGGGGGATTAAGTGGTTGAAAGTTGGAAGCCTTTAATGGTTTTCAAAGACTTTGGGGTTTTTGGTGGTTGAAGGTTGAAAACCTTCAATGGTTATCCAAGACTTTGGGCCATTTGAGAAGTGACTCCATTTTGCTTAGGAATGTGACAATATTTAGGAAATGGTTTAGGCTAATTAGGAAGGGTTTAGAAGAATCTAGAAGGGGATTAGATTTTGCAAGTGGATTTGGTGGGTGAGGGAAAATAGGATTTTATTGAAATAAAAATTCATTTATTTCAATAAATATGTGCAAGTTGCATTTGTAGGAAAATGCAAGTGGGGTGGGGATAATGATTTAAATAAATGTTTTATTTAATTTATTTAAAAGAGGAATAGGGGGATTTAATTAAATAAATTGATTTTATTTATTTAATTGATTTGAATTGGATTTAATGAATTAATTAAAATAAATTGAATAATTTATTTAATTAATAGAAGAATGTTTGGGGATGAATTAATTAAATATTAATTTAATTAATTGGTGGCTAGTGGATTTTTAATCAAATAAATACGAAATATTCATTTAATTAAAATGGACAGATTTATGTGACTACAAGAAGTTTTTTCCAACAGTCGATAAAGTTGTTTGGGAACTACACTGACCAATCACCCATCAGATCAATGACTTCATCAAGAAGTTAGGTGATAACTTTAATGATATAATGGATGATTACTTCAGCAAGTTCTAAGAGAAAATGCATAAAAGGTACCGGATTCCACCACAGCTGGTAGAAAAATACAAAGATGAAATATGTTTTGAGGTCGACACCGATTACTGTTATGTGAATGCTGTGGAACCGAGGACTCAATCTTTGTCACCTATGGGTTACGAGATTGATTTTGATATCACACAACAGCAAATTGATGCCTATCTATCATTGCCAAGGCATACTACTGAGCTGAGGTATGAAGAGGTGAAGGAAAAAGTAAAAATGAGCATTGTAGTACCTAAGGCTACAAGAAAAGCTACAAAGATGATTAAGGCATTAACTGATAAATTTGGAGAAGAGTCTTCCTCCACACCTGTCAAAGGAGTTCTAGCCATCACCGAAGAGGAGAGAGAAGCCCAAGAAGAAGCCATAACACTTAGCACCGAATTGCCTAAGGGAAAAGTGTTGAAGAGAAAGAAACATGACACTTCAATGGCTCTGTCGACCCCTCCAACAAAGAGACCTAACACAACAGCATCTGCTGCATCACCAAGTAAGAAACAAAAGACTATTGCCATTCCAAAGGTAACTAGAACTTACAAGAAATCTACTCGGAGACTCATTTTGCCAAAAGAGTCGAGTGATACCGAATCTAAAGATACAAATAAATTTCAAACTATGAAAAGCAAGAAGGTAGATGTACATAGTGTATAAATTTTTTGCAATAATCTAAAGGAATATGGTGGATTTGGTGGATTCAGAATTGTCAAATATGAATCTAGATCTACTGATGAAAAGAGGCAAATTGAAGAAGCTGTCATTTGCACACTTCTCAAATTCTGAGTGGTCCCATTAGAAGTATGTAATTATATGCACATATTGAAACCAGATGGCATTATGCCCTAGACTCGGAGAAACAAATCAGAGAAAGAAGTTTGGTGCATCTCTTTCCTGATATATCGGTTGATGAAATAAAAGAACATCTGACAAACAGCCAAACACAATTTACAGTAAAACAAAAGGCCTTGAAATTGATGAATGGCCTATATATAGAAATGGAGAAGGAAACAAAAGAGAAATGGAAGACCATCTTTCGAAGAAAGAATGCTGGTGAACAATCTACAGTGGAGATAGTTGATGTCACCGACCAAGAGCCTAATGTCACCAAGCAAGACCCTGCTGACACCATTCAAATAGATGAAGATATCATGGATGCAAAGGCACCTGAACAAGAAATGATAGAAGGCAATGCTTATGCAAAACTTGTCTCCAGTGAATCTATTTTGGAACAAGTTTAGCCTTACCCACCGATCAATCAACCTGCTACAACCGAAGCTCCTCAGGATATAGGTGAAGGCACCGAAGGTCAGAAGTCTACAATAGAAGGTACTTCACAAGAACAAACCTCTCAAGCACCTTCTAGCATGGAAAATGTTACAGCTGAGACACCAAGCACCGAGACACCGAAGGACACTACTGAGGCTAAAGTAACCGACCAAAGTGTTGACTCTACTGAGCAACCTACCGAGGGTCCTCAATTCTCTCAAGCTATTGTAGTGGTTCACCCAATGAAAGGTAAAGAAAAGAAGTTGAAAAAACATAGTTTCAAAATGGATTTATCAAAACTGATAGTGTTGCCCAATGTAGACATCTCCAAATTGAAAGGGCAAGCACTCGCTGAATTCGGTGAACTATGCAAAGAAAAGGCCAAATAGGAGAAGCAACTGGCCATATAAAAGAAGAATAAAGTACTTCAGAAGGTAAAGACCTTACTATTAGATATGCTACCTTCAGCTACAGTATCAACCGATGCAGCCATCCATATTCAATTAGATGAACTCCTAAACCAGATTGAGACATCTGGAGTAGATGCATCTGAATACTTGAGCAAACTAAAAGACAAGGAGCTAACTACTAAAATGATAGAGGAAGTACAAAAATCCATTGTTGTTGGCAAGGTAAAACTTGTCAAATTTATTGCTGAGTTGTCCCCTCAACTCAAGCACATTCTTTTATTATTTCAGAAACTCTGCACATTTTCTTTATTTCTTAAGGACATTAAGAATAAAATAGAAGCAATTGAGAAAGAGATCACCGATCTCTCAAATAAGTTGACCCCCAAGCCCAATTTAGTTCAGAATTTTTATACTAAGCTACAAAAGCTCATGGCTCAACAATTGGAACTGAGGAATGAAGAACACAAGATCAGGATGGACATAATGACACTTCAAACATTATTCCATCCTCACCTTTCATCCGTTCAAGAACAGCTAAACCGAGCCACTTAACTCTCTACTACACAAGAGGGAAGCACTTTAGATGGCTTAATTTCATTATTGGCTGATATTAATGCACAAAATTATTTAATGGATAGTGTAAAGGATGCACTCTCTGTCACTCTCACCGAAGCCAAGACAAAGTACGAATCCATTTCTGATCAGTTGCCACCTCCCAATAGTAACTAAATTTTGATGTTTGTCAAAAAGGGGGAGTATATCATATATCTTCAGAGTATATATAGCATCAAAGTACACAGGGGGAGTGTATAGTATTCAAAGTATCAAACAACCGGAGTGTAGTATACAAGGGGAGTATACCGAGCAGAGAGCAGTGAACCGAGCAAGGAATAGAGGAAAGAACAGTGATTACAGAGTTTTGTACAGCATATTGATAAGGGGAGTATATTTGATTATACTATTTCATTGACTAATGTATATACTACATGTTTAGTCAAATTTTGTAAACTATACAGATTTTTGAGTAATGACTTTGAAAGTAGTTTTGTCAAACATCTCAACTAATGTCAAAAGGGGAGATTGTTACTACTTATCAAAATTTCCATTAGTTTTATATTCAAAGTCATACTGTATATTCTAGTCGGTTAGTATTACCAAATCATGCAATCGATACACACAGAGAAGTCGGTTACAGAAGAAAGTAGTCACAGAACGCAGTATTCACCGAGTTGTTTACTGAGTATCTTTTTATGGCTACCGAGCAGTAAAGATAATACACCGAGTTGATATACACCGAGTGAAACGTGTTACCAGTTTCATTGAACTTGGAGACACATATGAAAACGTGTTACAAAATCGAGGCACACCGAACTGTCATCACATTCGAAATTCAACATACAAATTTTGTATAATTTTGAGGTCATCTAACCAATTAAATATTTTGCATGGTTATTCATTCAAGAAATCATGTTTGTAAGATCGAAGCAATGAATCGGATCACCGACATAAGAAGTCTATTTATACAGCATGAATTTAGGTTTAGAAATGTGTGTGAATGTGAGAAATGTGTGCATATGTGTATGGAGCAAGACTTATGTGATACATGAGAAATCACAGAGTATTATGACTGTTACAGAGACACAGAGGTCACCGAGAAGGTTATCAGAGAATAGTCGAGGAACAGAGTAAACAAAAGGGTTTACCAAGTTACTTTATGAGTTACCAAGGTATGCTATAGGCAAGGTAATCTTATTTTAAGCACATAGAATCTGCTACAACATTTCAGATGTAAAGTTGCAGATATTTGTAAAGTCTTATTGTAATATTTTGAAGTTGTAAGAGAAACCTTTAACAGGGTAAAAGACTCTAATCAAGTCTATAAATTGTAAATCCTCTAACCAGGTTCAGCATATATATAGTGTTGTAAAATCCTTTAGCAAGGTAGATCTAACAGATCTTGTTACTCCTAACAGGATAAGCTATATATGTAGCTCTAACCGAGCACTCTTTATTATTGGAGTAGTGAAGTTGTGGGTGCCATCCCCAACACAGTTTTTCTCTCTAACCAAGAGTTTCTGCGTAACCAAAATATATGTGTTATGGAGTGAATCATGTATGATTGTTACTCATTTATTTTAGCTTTATGTTATGTTACAATAGTTTTTGGTTTATACATAACAGTAAAGATATTGTTGAGAAAAGGATTTTAAGTACTGATTCACCCCTCCCCTCTTAGTACATTAGCTTTCCATATTGGGCCTAACATTTATTTCCAAAATTTAACAATCTTTGTACACAATTATCTTTTCATTCAGTTTTCAATTTTTAAAAGCATTCAAATAAAAGCAGTCAGCAGCAACAGGAAATTATCTTGCGAAGAACTGTCTTAGTAAATTTTAAATCCACTATAAATAACCTCTTTTGTGCTTGAGAGGAAGAGGCACACCCACCTAGGTTTATTGGAGTCTAAAGTGCAGAGGGAATTGGTCTTCGACCATCCCTGTTTGATGCCCAAGGCCGATTGGACTACTTGAGGGTTTGGCGAGTCTTTTTGTTTTCTAATCTGTGGTTTTGGGCACCAACAACTTGTTCCACCAAATGGAAGAGATAGGGAAATTAAGACCATGCTAAGGAGATTCATCATACCAAGTGAGGTGTTAGGAACCTATTTACCATTTTTTATGCATTTTCCACATTTTGAGGCGATGGTCCATATTTTGGATTAGGTGTTTGAATAATGGAATACTTAGAGCTCCACATGTGTGTTTGATAGTCATTTCAAGGATGATTGTCCCCTAGGTTGTTACTTTTCTCAAATCTGGCCTATGACCTTGTAAGCCTAAAATAGCATAAATTTGCATTATGATCTAAAACAACTTCTAAAGCTTCATTAGGCATTTAGTCATATCGGTTTAATGTTAGGAAGTCATGCTAGGAGGTTCAGTGTTAGTAAAAATGCATAAAAGGAAAAAATGTACATTTGAGCAAAAGTTGTCATTGTTGCTTGACAACTTTTTGCAACTTTTTGAGAAACTTTGCAATTTTTTAGCAAATCGGTGGTTAGGCAACCGATGAAGAGTTGGTTATGACTAAAATGGCATATAAAATGCTCTGAGAATGACCAAAATGACCAGAATAGAAAATCAATTGTGCTACAAGAATTAAATTTTATTTGTAGTCATATATATTGAAATGCTTGACTTTGATGTTATACAACAATTTCATGCACATACAATCAAAAACATTTGTTTTTCCACCATATATAATGAAATGTTAACAACAATTTCAAAACAAAGAAGATAAGAGTACCAGTTGGTGTCAACAAATTTTTTATTTGTTTGGTAAAGCTATATTTTATATTAATTTTGAAAATGTTTACATTCTAAAAGATAAACCTTGATGGCTAGCCGACTAGACCATTGAAGTCGGTGGACGGTAAACATAACAGTCCATACATAACACATTAATAAACATTAAAAACAAAAACACAGTTCTTGCTTCAAAAAAGGTTGTATGTGCCATCTCACTACGCCATGTGAACAGTGACCGTGCCCTCTTCCACATCCAACACTTCCATGTTCCTAACTTGGTTAATTTATGTCTCCCTGCTGGAGCCTTCACTGAACTGTAACACACAACCCTTCTTAGTTGTTCTTCCACAAGGTCAACCTCGTCATTTTGTGCATACAGGAACCATTCGTTGCACAAGTGCTCTATATTCCGACCAAGGTCCCCATTTTGCCATCTCCACACATGCTTCCCAAACATCGACCGTCTCAAGGTATTATAGAATACCATACATCCCAGCCTGTGCTACACTTCTTCTGGCCTCTTTATCGAATGTGGCACTCCAAAGCAAGAACGGTTGCAAGGGAGGAGTGAATTCACTCACATGAATCCATGCTCTTCCCACACTTTCAAAGCCTTCCATGTCTCATGCCAAACCTAATAAATCTTCCATTGCGCCTAGCCATTCCTTCTTCACACACTTGTTCATGATTTCTCTGACTTTCAGAACAGGTCGGAGCTCCAAACACCATGCCATAAATAGAGACACTATGTCCACATTCGTTCTGTACTTCCATCCACCATCTACGTACTCAGGCCCAAGGATCAACTTCACCACGGACAGGAATGCGGTGTCTTCATAGATAAATAGGTTCATCAACCTATCATCGCTTATTCATCCCCAAAATGTGACCTGTGTTTTGCTTGTTTCTAAAGAAAAGTTGGCCTCCATATTTCAAATTGAGATACCTGTGATTCCAAAACGGACATGCAAATCTATCAGACTAACAACGATGTCTATAAATTATTTCAATTTTTATCAACCTATGCCTTAATTTTTTAGTGCTTTCTAATAACTAAGTTCATCTACCACATGTTCCATGTTATTCTATAATCTAAGTTTCTGCACAACAATCTGTGGACATTTTTGTACACTTACACATTTTCATATCATGCTATCCTATGAAGACCTTAGATTCATATGATGCACATAACTAATCAAAAGTTTCTTCGATTAACAAGGCGCATTATGCACTTTCATCCATGACCACTCCAAAATGGTAGTACGCAATGACTAACATGCCTATTAGTCACACGTTTTACACCGTCGATTTTGCAATGAACGGGCAACAATTGACTAACACAACGCTAACACATTGTACAATAGGTGCTCCCACTCCAAAGTGGACCTTTCGTATAGGGTGTTAGCGATAGGTTACTCAATCACAGCTGTTAATTGCAAAATCGACGGTGTAAAATGCTCTACTAACCCCCGTGTTAGTAAATCCGTACTTCATTTTTGAACTAGAATACATGCACGCGAGACTAACACGTGTCTAAGTCAATCCGTATTGTCTTTTTTGAGCCAGGATAGACGCGTTCGGCTGAAGCTATTATAGCTCCAAAACAGATCTTTCGTACAACGTGTTAGCGACGGGTTAGTCAATCGCAGCCGTTTATTGCAAAATTGACAGTGTAAAACACGCGACTAACATGCGTGTTAGTCAATCTGTACTGCCATTTTGGAGCCAGAATATATGCGTTCGGCCACAGCTCCAAAAAAAACTTTTTTTTGTTATTTTAGACTATTTATGTAATAAATAGTAAATCATATTAAAAAAAGAAGACAAAAATACTTGTGTAAAATTATCTACAAATTTATATGGGTATTTCTACATATTCATTTGAATCGTTTGAAGATAATTTGAATATTAGTGTTAATCATCCAAGGACTAACACGCGTGTTAATTGTTAATCATCCAAGGACTAGCACGCATGTTAATTGTTATCGTCCAAGGACTAACACATGTGTTAGTAAATTGTGTGTTACTCAATGCGTACGACGGAGTCTGCAAGGCCGCGGCTATTGCGCGACTAACAACGCATGGAAATCCATCAAAGAAGCGGAAAAACCGATAACAAGGCATGGAAATCCAAGGTCGAACCTATCGGCATTACTCTCGCCGATTAAATTAAGAAGGCAATGGCGGTTACATCGGAGAAGTGACAAAAGCATAATATTGTCTTGCCGATAATTGATGAGGCTATCAGTAAGACTCATACCGAAAAGCACAATAGTGGAAATGTCGCCAAATGTGAAGGTTGTAGCGAAAAGAAAGTTCGAATAGCTTTGCCTAGAAATGACAGACCAAATAGATGCGGGCAACCTAACACCAATCACCCACCAAAACGGCAGTACAGCGAGACTAACACGCATTTTTGTCACGCATTTTACCATGACTTTTTGGAGCCAGCAAACACGCGTCCAGCCCGATATCTTACCCTAACGCAAATAATTTCAAACTAGAGCAAAACAAGAATAACCAAAGCAAAACAAAACAATAAAATTTTCGCACTACGTATAAACCAAAACATGCAAATTTTCCCACTATATACAACCAGAAAAAAAAATAGCTACTGAACATACCTGACAAACTTTAAAAATGAAACCTCCTTCAAGAACGTAGGCTACCCTTGAATAGTAACTCCTCGCTGCCTCCTTTTTGAAGCCCTTCTTTCCCTTCAAAAACAGCATAAGACTTCAACAATGAGGGTTTTGGACACTTTCTTTAATCGCACATTAGTCCCTTTATTCTTCCTTTTTTCCACATGATGCAGAAAATGGCAGGAGGACACGTCGTACAGTTCACCTAACATGCGTGTTAGTGGGGAGTGGTGCGTCTACGTTCTACATCATCCATTTTTAATGAACAGTTGCGATTTTTTCCACATGAGGCCACAGAAAATGGCGTCGGTATTCTGCTGAAACGGTACAGGGTGTACTACGGTTTTCCTAACACGCATGTTAGTGGTGCATTCTACATGGTCGATTTTTCACTAAACGACTGTGATTGACTAAGGAGTAAGGACACCACTTGTCAGTAGCACATACGAGAGGTTTTGGAGGGAGCCACCACGGTTTGGAAGCCTGCGCCCTCTTTTCCTTGTCGTTTTGGCATCCGAACGCGGTCATCTACACTTGCCGCCGGTTGTTTGTTTTTCATGGCTTTTAATGTGCATGTTAGGCACAACACACCGGTGCGAGCCACGGCCCAGGATCCGCCATCCTCCGGCATGTCCATGTAGTTTCACGTGGGCCCTGACGTTTGAAACAGCCGAGTCCAGAACAACTCCATGTCATTTTCCCTAGGTCTGGCGGCTACATCAAATTGACATGGTATGCATGTCTCGAACATGTATGTCAATGCATGTCATTGGTATGACAGGTCCCTTTTGGAGCCAGAATAGACGCATCCTCGGAGGACCGGGTAGCCCAGTTCTAATTTTGAACTTTGAAATTCTTAAGTCTCAATTTTAATTTTTGTTTATAATTTTTTTAAATAAATTAAAATGTTATTGGTTACAAATCAAACTAGTTAAAACTAACATAATTAATATTAGCACTTGGATCAAAAGAATGATTTATTGCAGGGTACAAAATTACATAATGTAAAAATTATATTTTTTTTATTGTAATTGCATTTATCATCTGGACATGTATTAAATTTGTCATCTATGACATGTTTTTCCCTCCAAATTATCTTTGACCCTGTAACCTTAAACTTTATATCCTTATCTTAATTCTATCCCTAACCTTAACCCTAACCCTAAATGTATGCCTAGTTATAATCTTATCCTAGTTATAATCTTAAAATTAAATTTAATTCTAACTCTAACCATACTTTTGATTATAAGCTAACTATAACTCTAACCCTAATCATAATTTCAACTATAATTATAACCATAATATTAAACTAAACCATAATTTATCTTTAACTTTACTTCTAACTCTATAGCTAGCCCTAACACTAAATCTATTTCTAACCCTAAGCTTCATCTAAACCTTAATTCAATGCTAAATAACTTTCATCCTAACCCTGGTCCTAACTTTAACCTTAATTCTAATTAGAACGCAAAATTAATTATAACCTTAAATTTTTAAAAATGATTTTACTTCATTTTTTATATGCAAATTTTGAGATTGGGGCCACTCATAAATATAAAATAATTTTATGAATCTATATAACTTATTTTAGTATTTTATTTGATATACTTATTTAAGTAAAGCCACATACAAATTAAGGTCTTGCAAAAGGTTGAATTGATTCCAAGTATGGCATTTACAAAAATAAGAAACCATTCATATAATTATTATCATTGTAAACTTATATAATTTTAATCAAATTATAAAAAATTAACTATAACATTGATTTTAATTATGACTAATTAAAATAACTTTCATCCTAACCCTGGTCCAAATGATTTTACTTCATTTTTTATATGCAAATTTTCAGATTGGGGCCACTCATAAATATAAAATAATTTTATGAATCTATATAACTTATTTTAGTATTTTATTTGATATACTTATTTAATTAAAGCCACATACAAATTAAGGTCTTGCAAAAGGTTGAATTGATTTCAAGTATGGCATCTACAAAAATAAGAAACCATTCATATAATTATTATCATTGTAAACTTATATAATTTTAATCAAATATTAAAAATTAACTATAACATTGATTTTAATTATGACTAATTAACCTAAAAATATTTTCATAATCATAATGTAGATAATATCGAATTTTTAAAATATATAAAATATTTAATTTATTTATTTTAAAATTTTGTTTTGTATTTTAAAGAATAATGCCAAATATATTTTAGTTTATATTTAAATTATGTACAAAAATTGTCATTTTAAAGCATATTTGAAAAATGAGATGTAATGTTATGTTCTCTAGTAAACTATTATTAGCTTTCTCTGACATATTTCTTCAGTGTCTTCTATTTTCTGGTAGTTTTTCTGGTAGTCACAAAGTTTGTGCAAAAAGATTGTGGATGCTACAAACAAGTTTCAACAAATCAAAAAGCAATAGAATCAAGGAATTTTGCAAGTGATGAGATGATTTTTATTTATCTTTTAAGTCATGCTTTGACTAAATTATATTGTATTGTCTTTTCTTTTTCCAGTTACTTTGGTAGCTTTATTCTTGTAATTGCATTGTTTCAATAAATAAATTTTTAAAAAAATTATGTACATAAATTCACATTGATCTATTTTATTCTCTTTGGTCCAATTATATTATTTTAGGGTTTGTAGATTATATAAGATCTAGACAAGGATACATTTTTTACATTCATCTTAATCAAATTCTAAGTAAATTATAGGTTATGTAGATAATATTATTTGTTTGGTGAACTTTTTGTTTATATAGGTCTTTTAATCTTATAGTTTGCAATGAAGTGGTGATTGCAAGCTGTAGTTTGAGATAGTCCACAATAATTTTTTAATTGTAGTTGTTAAAAAAATCTATTAAAGTCCCAAAAAACACTTATTAAAAATATTGTAGAATTTGTCAGAATTGGGAATCATTATTGTGAGCTCACCCAAGACTATTTAAACTAGAACACTTTACATGAATCAAGATTGCTATTGCTCTATAACTGTTTGAATTGATCTTGAAAACAACTTGAAAACATATATCACAGTAAAGGCCTTGAGATGCTAGAAATTACAACAACTAGAAATGCTACAAAACATTTTGCTACATTATTGTGCATGCCAAAACCCAAATCAATCATCTTTAATATATAGAATCATCCTCTTATTTAATTTGGTGAAATAAAATGTATTGATTGTTTTATATTTCAATACCCAACAAGATTTAATAAATAAATATTTTGAGATGAAATTATATTTGATTATCAATATAAATAGAAATTAATGTCATCACACTTGTATATGATAAATTGATTAAAAAATAGGTGCTTAAAAAAGAATAGCTTCCACATATTTTATAATAGTTTTTATTTTTTAATATTTTTTTATTTTTAATTTTAAAAAGGAGCAAATAATTTCAAAATATATAGCACTATCAAATATAGTTGCAAAGACAATCTTATAAAATATAGAGCACCATCAAAATTTACAAATGCTTTGCTAAAAAAATCAATATAATCTTTCACCATTTAATGGTCTCATATGATAAAGATGGATTAGAAGCTAACTTTAGAAATTCACCATACAATTCTTTATTACATTAGAGATCAAATTACATCAGATTTAAAACACTGAACACCCAAATGGAGGCTGTGATGCCCAGCAACGTGTGTCACTATTACAGAACTGCAACATTTACAGCAGTTACACCAGCAACAAAACATATAATAAAAGAAATCTCCTTCAAAAATGGTCAAAAGATGAAGAGATACGCTGAAAAAACGGAATATAACATTTACAGCAGTTAAACCAGCAGCAAAACATATAATAAAAGAAATCTCCTTCAGAAATGATCAAAAGATGAAGAGATATGCTGAAAAAAACAACTTTGAAACACAGAACAAATAACAATGATAGATGACAGAATTTTCAAGAAGCCAACATTAGAAATCCACAACACAAATATCTAAATCAATTATATAATAAATAAATCTTAATATTAGCAAATAAAAAACTTTAAACCAATATAACAATAACCATTAGATTTATAAAAAAAACTTTAAAATTTTTTATGTAATGTAAACACTCAACATAATTAATTTAAAACTATTTTATTTAAAGATTAAAAACATAGATCCATTTCAAGGATGCCGTACAACAGTTATTAAGCATGAAACAAAGAGAACTTCATTTCCCCAATTTTTGCAGTGGCCTTAAAATCCTTCTTTATATTCAAAGAAAACAACCACCACCACACTGTCATTCACTTTCGCTTACATCTGTTCCCATGTCATTTACTCCCATACTTTCATCTGTTTCCATCGACTCCCACGCTTGGTCTGTATAATTGATCAACAATTCTTTTCAATAAAATTAAAGCTTTCTCTTCTTCCCCAACTTTCACTGTCGCCTTAAAACCCTTATTTATTTGCACGTGCTCTAGGCTACCTTCACTATCATGCTGGCTGAGTAAAACTGTAATTAACCGATTCTGTGAAGAGCCCGAATAGGCAACTCCGGATTCAAATGTTATACAAGGACTACTACCCCATCCTGCATGTTGTACAAGCAAAGCATATATAGTGATTGCACTCGACGAGCTTTTCATCTCTACCCCCTTCCACGTGCTAGCCGGAGTCACGTACTCACGCCCTGTCTTGACCTCAATAATTCACGAAGCCCGACTCTCATACAATCCACTCTCAATCTCAGAGACTGCTTCGGCGCCGATCACCTCAGAAAACAAATCTGCATTTAATCTGGACGATGCATCACCCACTGCCTTCTGTGTCAAAATGGTTTTCTTTACCGACAGCCTCTGAAACATTTAAAATACTAGCGTAAAATGAGAGGATAATAAATAATTTATAAAAATATTAAAGGTAAAACACATTTTTTAAAACACGACATGAAAAGAGTAACATTCGTTTTCTCTCTCCAACACAAAACGAAAAAAAATCATTATTCACAGTAATAAATAAACTTGCTTTCGGCTCAAAATGAACTAATCGAGTTGAGAAAAAGTAGTATTACTTACCCTCAGTCCATGAATGTAATTCCGTACGGGTGCATGTCCATCATCAGGCATTTCAATTAGCAGAATTTCCAATCCTGGCAACTGATCCACTCCTACGTTTTGCAGCTGAGGACATTTAATGATCGTGACTTTCTCCAAACGACATATATGCGCAAGGGTCGGCAACCATTTCAACCGTGCACACTCCTTTACTGCGAACACTTGAAGCCCTGTTAGAGAAGACAACCCTGATATTGTTTCCAATTTGTGACATTTTCCCACTTTAAGAGACTGCAGCCCTGTTAGAGAAGATAACCCTGAAATTGTTTTCAATGCGGAACAATTCTCCACTTCGAGAATCTGAAGCCCTGTTAGAGATAAACATGATATTGTTTCCAATTTGGGACATTTATACAGTTCAAGATTATTCAGTCTCTCTAGCTGCTCTAACTCCATTTCTTTTAGATTTTTCATAAACAGAACTTTGAGTGATCCAAGTATGGGACACACCTCTCCACTAATTACCAACTTTGATATATTATTTAATCCAAATAACTGTATGGCTTCAAGGCTATCCATACGGCTGCTTGAAGAAGTATCCAAATTAATTCAATCCAAATTCCCACTGATGTCGGGCTCCGCAGACCAATAGCCGTTTTTGAAATCTAATGATCTAAGATTACTAAGCTGCTTAAGTGATTGTACCAATGATGTTATATCTGTGCTATGTAGTGACTCGTATACTCTTAGTTCTTCCAAATGATTCAACATTTCTAGTAAATCTGGAAGCTTTTGCAAAGAGGGAGAGGACCAAATCCACATCTCCCTCAACTCAAAACTGGCCTGGCATTCAAAAATGAGACTTGCATTTAATTGACAGTTTACGTGGATTACATTTAAACATAAAACTTACAAAATTTGGCCTTGCAGTCAAAAATGAGACAAACAATTAAATTTAAGTGGATTGCATACAAACATACGACTTAAAAAAATTTCAGATACATTAGGATAATTTCTTACAATTAATTAGATTGAGAGGAAACAATTGTAAAGTTCGTAATGCTTTGTTTCTATGTTCAGACTGTTGAGATTCCACAATAGCATTCTCAGCATAAACAAACTTCGCCAAACTAGTATTCTGAAAAGAGACTTGATTATATATATATGTTTGACTGGAAATATATATATATATATCATTTCAATTAATCACATATATATATTGAATGAAAGATTGCTGACTGCCTTATGACAGATCAATGAGTGTTGTATTATCCGATGACCATCAAAGACATGTTCGATATCATTATCGTCGAATAGTTATTGTTTAGCACTATAGTATCAAGCACTATATATATATATATATATATCGGTGCATAACTAATATGCGATGAAGTGTTATGGTTACGTAGTGTCATAACTCTATGTGGCATAAAGCCACGTAGGGGTCATGCCCCTATGTAGACATAACCCTTCACCAACATACATAACCAATGATATCGATGCTTGCTATAACAATAATCAATAAACATGTCAATTATATGATACAATAAGCAGTCGATAATCAATCTATTCATCAGTTATTATTTGAAATTATCAAATATACATATCAGCGACCACCTTGAAAGTTTGTCCTTACTATATAACATTATTCTTATTGTATTCTTAGATTTGATCTGAGATTATCTTGAAGAAAGAATATCTGAAGACCATGATAAAATCTAAAAGTAAATATCAGATATACATTGAGATTAAAGACTATTGTTTTTCTCTATCACTGATCTATATTCATTAACATGGTATCAGAGCTGAACTAAATTCAAACAAATATATGTGGATAATCGATAGCGGAGCATCACGATACATAACCGGATTTAGAGATCAATTCGAAACCTTTGAAGGGCACTCAACTGAAGAAGTTACAATTGGAAACAATTCTACCTATCCAGTGAAAGGAATTGGGACCTGCTCAATTCAATTAGGAATGGGAGTCACATTACAATTGAAAGATGTTCTTTTTGTACTAGGTATCAAAAGAAATTTGGTCTCTATTTCAGGACTAGCTGATCAAGGACATCGCGTCACCTTCCATGAAGATAAGGTTGTACTCTGGCCTAAAAATTCTAACATAAAGAACGCTATTCCTATAGGATCTAGAGATGGTAGTTTATATAAACTATGTAATGCTCAAAAACATACACTAAATCATGAAGTATCAAATTCTAATGAAATTTGGCATAGAAGATTAGGACGCCTTCGGTTTAGTGCCCTACCTTCTATAGGAAAGATCACCACATGATTACCTAATCTAAAATCTGATCATGTTGGAACTTGTAAAGGATGTGCTCTACGGAAGAACTCAAAAGGGTCCTTTCCTACAAGTGAACACAAATCAAAAGTTGTACTAGAACTTGTCCACACTGATTTGTGTGGTCCAATGTCATTACCATCATTAGGGGGATTTTTGTATTATGTGATATTTGTTGATGACTATTCTAGAAAAAATTGGATCTATTTCATAAAACTTAAAGAATCAAATTAAGTGTTATTGAAATTCAAAGAATTTAAGGCCTTAGTGGAAAATCAAACTGAGAAGAAAATAAAGACTCTAAGATCAGATAATGGGGGTGAATATATCTCTGAAAATTTTAAAGAATTCTGCATTTCTGTTGGGATTAAGAGGTAGTGTAAAGTACCTTATAATCTTCAACAAAATGGAGTCACAGAAAGGAAAAACAGAACCATCATCGAAGCCGCTAAAGCCATAATGCATGATCAAAATCTGCATATCTCATTCTGGGCTGAAGCCTCAAATAGAGTTGTGTACATTCAAAACAGATGCCCTCATTCAATCTTAGAGAATATAACACCTGAAGAAGCCTTTACAGGGATTAAACCAGATTTAAGCCATCTAAGAATCTTTGGTTGTCATGTGTATATTCATGTTCCTAAAGAAAAGAGGACCAAACTAAAACCCTATGGGAAGATAGGCATATTTGTTGGCTATAGTGAAACCACTAAGGGATACAGAGTCTATATTCCAAGACGAAGATCTATTGAAATCGGTAGAGATGTCAAATTTGAAGAAGATGCTGTTTCTAAAATCTCTCTAAGTGCAGAAGATGATCAAATCACAAAATCAGATGAAAATCATATAATTGAGAATTAGAGGGAGAATATCATAGAAGATAGAAGATCATGAACCTTCATCATAACAAGAAAAGGCCACTATGGGCAAGAAAGATGATTGAAGAAAATAATGTGGAACCTGATGAAAACAGTAATTAACCGATTCTTTACTACTACCCCATCCTGCATGTTGTACAAGCAAAGCATATCTAGTGATTGCACTCGACGAGCTTTTCATCTCTACCCTCTTCCGCGTGCTAGCCGGAGTCACGTACTCACGCCCTGTCTTGACCTCAAACGTATGCGAACCCCCACTCTCATACAATCCTCCCTCAATTTCAGAGACTGCTTCGGCGCCGATCACCTCAGAAAACAAATCTGCATTTAATCTGGACGATGCATCACCCACTGCCTTCTGTGTCAAAATGGTTTTCTTTACCGACAGCCTCTGAAACATTTAAAATACTAGCGTAAAATGAGAGGAAAACAAATAATTGATAAAAATATTAAAGGTAAAACACATTTTTTAAAACACGACATGAGAAGAGTAACATTCGTTTTCCCTCTCCAACACAAAACGAAAAATCTTTTTATTCACGGTAAATAAATAAACTTGCTTTCGGCTCAAAATCAATTGATTGAGTCAAGAAAAAGTAGTATTCCTTACCCTCAGTCCATAAATGTGATTCCGTACCAATGCATGTCCATCGTCAGGCATTTCAATTAGCAGACTTTCCAATCCTGGCAACTCTTCCACCCCTTCTATGCTCTGCAGCTCAGGACATTTAATAATCGTGATTTTCTCCAAACGACGTAGATGCTCAAGGGTTGACAACCATTTCAACCCTGCACACTCCTTTACTTCGAACACTTGAAGCCCTGTTAGAGAAGATAAACCTGATATTGTTTCCAATTCGTCACAATACTCCACTGTAAAAGTATTCAGTCTGTTTAGCTCCTTTAAGTCCATTTCTTTTAGAATTTTTATTGACCTAAGTTTCAGTGTTCGAAGTCTGTGACAAATCTCTCCACTAATTACCAACTTTGATATATAATAAATGCAAAGTTCTATGTTTTAAAGTCTATCCATGAGGCTGCTTGTAGAAGAATCCAAATCAGTTGAATTTCTACCTTTCCTCGGAGTCAAAGTCCCTAAGAAGGAGCCGATCTCCTCCTTCATGGACCCAAACAGATATCTAAGATTACTAAGTTGTTTAATTGATTGCACCAAGGGTGTTATATCTGTCGTCCCTAGTGATTGCACCCAGGATATTCAATCTGTCTTCTCCAAGGACACTACTATGCTTAATTCTTCCAAATTACTGAACATTTCTATTAAATCTGGAAGCTTTTGCAAAGAGAGAGAGTACCTAATCTGCAGTATTCTCAACTCGAAACTGGCCTGGCATTGACAGTTACACTAAAAAATTAGACTTACATTCTAACATACTACTTACAAAATTTTCTTACTTACTCTAAAGATATGTTTATTTCTTGATTTTGAATCTTCAGAATATTTTTGTATTCAATCTATTAGATTGAACCAGGATAAGTTAATAAATCCATGAAATATCTATTAATCTGTATTGTTCTTATCATGTGTATGCGCATATAAAATAAAAAATATTGTCAGTTTAGAAACAACTTGTAAATATATTAATTAAAATAAAAATTATCTAAAAAATTGATTTATTCTATATATAAATTAATATCTATTCATGACAGTAATAGCTATGTTAATTGTATGTCAAACTATGCTTACTAAACATTGTATGCATCCAAATAATTTTTAACAAAAATAAATAGTAAAACAATAGAGAACAACAAAAACTTAACCATAAACCCTTTTCATCCCTTGCAAAGTAATGTAATTGAATAATAATACCATAAATTATAATCAATTTATTGAACATTTTGAATCCTCTAAAAATTATTCATGGGCACATCATCATCACTAGATATGTCCTTGAAATTTAAAATTTAAAATTTCAAAATAATGAAAATTTAACAAGATAAAATTAATCAAAAATAGATATTTTTTAAAAGCTAAAAATATTAATATTGTAAATTAAATTATATCCATTACATAATAAAAAAGATAAAGTATTTTTTCAAATTTTATACATTTAAATTAATCAAATGCATAGGCACATCCCAATCTTCAAAAATAATGATTTCATACATGACTGGGAAGAATAGATATGTAAAGCTACAATAATCATATTTAATGAAACTTTATCTCATTTTTCTTTTGTTCATATAGTAAACAATTTATGGGTATACATCAAAGGTATACAATGTACATACATGTAAACAAGGTTAATTAAAGATATTAGTTTTCCACAATCTATATTAGTAATTTAGTTAGCTTCTGGTTTTGATTGTGTGTTTGTTTGCATCAACGTGTGATCCCAAACGTTGATGCAAACAAATACACACAATCAACTTTGTGATTAACAAGGTTAATTTCAACAAATTACTATTATTTGCTTGTTTACAGTTACAATTTAATCAAAGGTCTACCTTTGATATACATGTAAACAAAGTTAATTTCAACAAGTTACTATTATTTTCTTGTTTACAGTTACAATTTATTTACTTTGTTGCAATGAAGGATAGACTAATTAGAAAGAGAAATTTTTTTATCACAACAATATTTAAATTTAATGACATATCAATATACATTCTTCTAAGGGAATCTGGACATGCTCTGGTGATATTATGTTTTTGGTTTATAAGGGCTTTCATACCAATAATTTTATGGAGGCTCTTGCCATTTTGTATGTTGTAGAGCAATGTTGTGCTCTTGGTTGGAAAAATATTATGTGTCAGTCTCATTCTCAGGTGGCAGTGACTTTGTTACTCGGCAACAGCTCGAGGGGGTTAGTTGGCACTTAACTTTGGTTATTAAACAGATTCTCCATGTTTGTAGCTCCCTAGAATCTGGTACCTTTACTCACATTCCTAGGGAGTGGAACAATGTTGCTAATTATCTGGCCAAATGGGCTAGGGACAAGCTTCGTAGTACTTTTGGGCACTCTCTTATTTTGTATTTCTTTTGTGTTTGAATAACATTTTACCCCTCCAAAAAAGAAAATTATAGATATTTTCTAAATACATTAAAATTAAATAAATATTATATATATAACTTAAATTTATTTATTCTTTTTTTTTTAATGTCCCTATTGGGAATTGAACTTGGGTCTCCACAATGAGAACCCAATGTTTTAACTAGTTAAGCTCAACCCCTTAGACAATTTATTTATTCTTTAATTTAATATTAAATTTATAATATATTAATATATTAAATATTTATATTTCCTTTTGTATTGATTCAACGTGAATAATATAAGATAAACATATTGTTCTCTATTTTGTTCTATCTTCTATTTTTAAAATGATTATTTGAGAATCACTGTTTTGCAACTGTTTCTGGTTGACTATAACTAATATTATGAACAACACTTATATGCAAGTGTATTTATCTACACTTTAGTAGGTGATCAGAATAATGATAGAGAAAGGATGATAACAGACAACAACACATGAATTGGTGCAAATATTAGATCAGAAGACATAAAGGCATTCGTATCCCTGGCAGCAATAAATTTTATGTGTTAATACTAGATTTAAAAATAATGATGTATTGGATTCAAAATACTCAATAAATTGATTATAATGTATGGTATTATTCTCCAATTACATTACTTTGAAAAGGATGAAAAGGGTTTATGGTTAAGTTTTTGTTGCTCTCTATTGTTTTATAATTTATTTTTCTTAAAAATTATTTAGATATATACAATGTTTAATAAGCATAGTTTGTCAGTATCATGTCCTGTAAGTTGCTTTAGGGAAGATCCGGTATGTGGGGTCAATGGCATAACATACTGGTGTGTAATGTCCCCATTTTGCGAGCATCAGAGTTTGTAAGAATTAGCCTATCATTTGACCCTCGTAGGCTAATAATTATTGATAGAGGGCCTCGTGTGGCAGTTACTTGGTGATTAGAGACATTACTCTTCAGCTGGATTCAGGTTTTGGCCTTTGCACAGGTTTTTTGACTCAGATTGGCACACTTACTATTTATAGTAAGTTACTATTTTGGGAGAGTCAAGGTTCCTATTAATAGAAAGACACCTGAGCAGAGCTTATTGGCAGTGTCGACCTTGATTGGGCCTTTGCAGCTATTTCTAGACTCAGTTCCACATACTTACTATTTATAGTAAGTCACTATTCAAGGTTTCTATTTTTAGACAGGCATCCAATCACATGGAGAACAAGGAGAGTCGACCCCTGGCTCAGACGGTTTAGCAATCAGACAAGTACATCAAGAGATATTAAAGTTTAAGTGACTTAAGTGATTTATTTAATATTTTAATATTATTATAAAGTTCTAAAGTAACTTTATAATAATAAAGTCACTTTAATATAATAAATTGCGTTAAGTGAATAATTTAATGTGGGAATAAATCTTTTATCCCACATTGGCCAGGAAGGTGTTTGAGCTCTCTTAAGGAAAGAATAAAAGGAAAGGCAAGAGTTCATTCTCGGGATCCAGTTGATGAATAGTATTTTGATTGATTTTTATTGTGGAGCCTAGGGCTTTCGCAATTTTCTTCTTTGATCATAGGAAATGAAAACTTCCTATTGATAGCAATTTTGAAGGTGTGAAATAACATCTGAATTATTGCAGTTGTGGGAAAGAATACTTCAGTTCTTTCATTTGTGCAAATTGGTGAAGTTTTCTACAAGGGTTTGAAGTTTATTGTTGAAGAACATTTATAGTTGGTTGTGAATCATCCTTCTTTGGCACATGGAGTTATATCATTCTTGTTGGGAGATATTATCAACAAGTTATTCAAGGTTTTAAGAGCAGATTGCAAGTTATTTCATCCACTGCTACAGTGCCGTGAACAGTGCGCTACATTGTCGTGAACAGTGCGCATGAACAGTAACTCATGAATAGTGAAACGCTACAGTGATACGTGAATAGTAAAATCGCACAGTATATTGCATCTTAGTTGAGTCTACTCAAGGGTTCTTCAAGGGTTTTAATTGCTGCTCATTTCCAGATTAGTTGCTGCTATCATGACATTGGAATTTGGGCAGAATTTATAATTGTTGGAGGCCGTACTATAGCAGTAGCAGCCACACATGTTGCTTCACAATTTACATGGTATTTGAGTTGCTACATTACCCACAACGTAGGCGCTTCATTGGATCAGGTTCTCTTGCATTTAATTTCAATATTTAATAGACATTCGAAGTTGGTTGTATGCTGCCATTGTACTCAGACCTGGGTATTTTGTTTCATATCATATTCAGCTGTCAGCCAAGAGTCTTGGCCCTTTCATATCTGTGGTAATTGGGACATCAATAAAAAGGAGTTGCATATGATATATTTGTAGTATTTATTTCAGTTTGCAAGATAACTGTTTGTCTTAATGTCCCTAGCTGAAAGTCAACATTTCATAATAGGAATTGCATGGCAAATGTTCGATAAAATGCTTATGGCTGTAGCTCTCATTTCCATACTCTAGTTTGCAGCATATGTTATTTGCACTTTCTTTATTCCTTGGTGAAACATCATTGAAAACTCAAGCAAAACCCAAACACTGAAAACATTGAAAAATCAAACAAAGGCAGAAAATTGTGGTTGGTTAGAGTCCACCAGGTGTGGGTTCTTACAGCTGTAATATCCCTTGCCCAAATTGACTGATTTTGGCTCAAGGAATATTGTCAAACACTTTGTATGTTGTCTTCTCTATTCTGATTTTTGTATTTCGGATTGTTTGATACACTTTGAAAGTTGCCAAGAAATTTAGGAAGTTCACCAATGATGTTGACAATACCTCTTACAATGAACTAGTATGCGAGTGCAGTTCTTTTTGGTATTTTCAATGCATTTACATGAAAATTAGATATGGATTGCATACCTATAGCCAACTGACATTTCGACAAACAACTGGCATGCAACTATTATGCTGATCATATATGCTATTAAAAGGACATTTCGTCAAACAAATGGTATGCAACATATATCTTCTTTATTGAATTCATTCCTAAGTACAATGCTGCTATGGATTTGCCAAGACTAATTGGCTTACAAAAAAGACTACAGCAATGCCAAAACTGATTCTAAGTTATCACTTACAACAGCAAAATTATATGCCTAAGATTTCAATACTAGCTACTAATAGTTGCAAGAGGAACCTAATAATAGTGATGCTCGATGATGGAGAGGAAAGTTGCAATCGGAATCAAGCACAAATACTGTAGCGCGGCACTGTTCACCGCACTATTCATGTGCACTGTTCACGCGCACTGTTCACGTGCACTGTTCACGCGCACTGTTCATGTGCACTGTAGCAGCAAGAACAAACTTGCAATCTACTCTTAAAACCCTGAATAATTTGTTGATAATCTCTCCCAACAAGAATGATATAACTCCATGTGCCAAAGAAGGACGATTCACAACCAATTATAAATGTTCTCCAACAATAAACTTCAAACCCTTGTAGAAAAATTCACCAATTTGCACAAATGAAAGAACTGAAGTATTCTTTCTCACAACTGCAATAATTCAGGTGTTATTTCACACCTTCAAAATTACTATCAATAGGAAGTTTTTGTTTCCTATGATCAAAGAAGAAAATTGCGAAAGCCCTAGGCTCCACAAATAAAAAAATCAATCAAAATACTATTCATCAACTGGATGCTGAGAATGAACTCTTGCCTTTCCTTTTATTCTTTCCTTAAGAGAGCTCAAACACCTTCCTGGCCAATGTGGGATAAAAGATTTATTCCCACATTAAATTATTCACTTAACGCACTTTATTATATTAAAGTGACTTTATTATTATAAAGTTACTTTAGAACTTTATAATAATATTAAAATATTAAATAAATCACTTAAGTCACTTAAACTTTAATATCTCTTGATGTACTTGTTTGATTGCTAAACCGTCTGAGCCAGGAGTCGACTCTCCCTATTCTCCATGTGATTGGATGCCTGTCTAAAAATAGAAACCCTGAATAGTGACTTACTATAAATAGTAAGTATGTGGAACTGAGTCTAGAAATAGCTGTAAAGTCCCAATCAAGGTTGACACTGCCAATAAGCTTTGCTCAGGTGTCTTTCTATTAATAGGAACCTTGACTCTCCCAAAATAGTAACTTACTATAAATAGTAAGTGTGCCAATCTGAGTCAAAAAACATGTGCAAAGGCCAAAACCTGAATCCAGCTGAAGAGTAATGTCTCTATTCACCAAGTAACTGCCACACGAGGCCCTCTATCAATAATTATTAGCCTACGAGGGTCAAATGATAGGCTAATTCTTACAAACTCTAATGCTCGTAAAATGGGGACATTACATGGTGTGGCTGCACGGAGGCTCTATGTGCTGGTGTTGAAGTGGCTAAAGTTGGATTTTTCCCAGTGGGTAGTAATGGAGGAAGCAGCCTTTTGACTGGATAGGCCCTTTTACTAGAGTCTAAGGATTTGCGGCTTGCTGGGATCTATACCAGACTTTAGTAGCATACCTACTTTGATGGTTTTAGATCTGAGCCACAATAATCTGAAAGGACTACCGAGGTAAAGAACGCAGACAACTGTAGGTGCAGAAACTTTTATTGTTCATATGGCAAGCTCAGGGAAATAGTTATTTCCGGATGGTTAATAAACTGTAGTAACTGTACATACCCTTCGGCATTGCCATTCCACAGTTGGAGACTAAGATCGGCGAACATTATATTTAATGATGGTTGGATCCAATTGTATCAAAATGGCTGACTAAGATCAGTCTTATTATGGATCATTTCATACAATCGAGCAATTCAGAAATAATATAGTGATAGGATAATACAGTGATCAGACATGGCTAATAGAGGACATTTGGGTTCATGGGCGGATGTGTGTTGGGAAGACCCGCCTCATGTCCCACAGTGGGTCTACACGAAAGGCAGATGGAAGGACATGGCGATATAGGTAAATCGGAGTGGAAATAACAAGGTTTTTCAGCCAGCTTCAAAATACTTTCAAGGCTTCTTTGGGAACAGACGCAGTGTGGCATGGAGGCAGAATAACAATGGAAGGAGATTCACTCAAGGGCGTTTTAATAATGGTGCGAATCATGGGAATTTTGAGAAGCAATTCAAGGGCTTTTTGAGGAAATGGTCTTTGGATCTGGGCAATCAGTGAACGTTTGCTAGGGTTGTTGGCTTGGAAAATAAGGAGACTGCGGCTAGGGTTTTTGTTTCTTCACAACAGGTGGGAAATAAGGTAAATGTGAACCTCAAGGAAGCTAGTCTGGAAAAGGTAAGTAAGATACCTTCTGATCCTATTCTACCTAGGGTTTCTTCATCGCATGACTTGGGCTCCTATCCCTTGTATCGATCTTTTAGGTTCCTATGTTGATAAGAAAGTGAATTGTTTGTATACGAATTCTATTTCTGGGGAAATTTGGGGTGATCAAATTATTTTGTTAAATCTTTATCATAAATTGCAGAAAAGATGGGGTGATATGCATTATTTTCAATTATTGTCTGCGAATGCTTTTATTATTGTCTTTGACTCTCCTTCTTTTAGAGATGAGGTATTAAGAACTTCACATCATTGGTTTGGAAAACATTTAATTCCAATTGCAGCTTGGAAACCTTTTTTTGTTCCTTCTTGGTCTTGTTCGAAACTTATTCCTTTCTAGTTTGGTTTACCTAGAATTCCTTTTGAATTTATGGATCCAGATGTTCTTGAGAAAAATGGAAATACTATTGGAACTTTTTTAACATCTAAAATGGACTTTGTGGAGGGGGAGGTTCTAGTAAAAATTTGTGTTCTTATTAACCCGAACAATGTTTGCCCCTGTACTTGTAATATCAAGTCTCATGATGGTATTTGGCACCAGTCAATTGAGAAATTAGATATGGAGCTTCTTAAGTCTCCTTTACTTTTGGATGCTCCTTTACTTATGGATTTTCAGAAAAACCAGCAGGTTGTTGACTCTGTCCCTAAATCCCTTAATAAAGATAGTTTGTCGGTAGGATCTTTGATTGAAGGATGTGGAAATGTCTCTTCACATAAATTGGTAGAAACGGGTCACATTAATCTTGAAAATAATCCATTGTGTCATAGTTCCGGGAAACCAAATGATCACACTTCGGGTTCAGTCTCACTTTCGTCTTTACTGAAGATATTTTCTAATAACGAGGGTATAGTGGATGGTAATCCCCCGATGAACGGAGTAGATCATCCATTGATGATAGAATGCCCTAAGATGCCAAATAATCACACAAAGGGTAAGGACGACAATTTGTCTTCATGCACTCAAAAGGAGGTTTTGGATTCTTCAAAGAATGTGAATTTAGATAAAAATGCAGTGGTTGATATGGAAACTATTAAACAGGTACCTGCCACAGGTTTTCCTAAATGATGCTTCTTTAGTTCAGGAAATTAAGAATTTGGTGTCTAATAATTCCCCTCTGAATGTTGAAATTAATATGGCTAATGAATCTTCCTTAGGGAATAGTAATCCATCAGAGGTTGTCCCTGTTATTATGCCAAATGAGACTCTGGTTCAGCAAGTACATGATATTTTTAACAATCATGCACATCAAATGGATGAGGATATTACTAATAGAGTTGTTTGTTCAATTGAGAATGATTTGGGGGGTATAAACTCGACCCTTCCAATTTCTGCATCTGCTAATCCTTTTGTGGTTTTGGCTACAACAGAGTTGGGTTTTGAAGATAATCCATTTATCGTGGCTTCTCCAAAGTCATGCAAGGGTTTACCAATTGTCCAAACAAATCCGGTTTTTTCACCATTGGTGGTTTCTCCTAGGAGAGGTAGGCCTCCAAATAATCTTAAGACTCAAATGGAAATTGATGCTGGAATTCAAAAGACTTTGTCCCTTTCTCCTGCTGGTGGGCAAGGGAGGCATTCGGTCTCTCTTGGTAGGCCTAAGAAAACATGCCTAATTCCTATAAGTGTAAAAAGAAAGAGGAGTAAAAGATTCATGACTAGTCCACCTATGACAAGATCAGGGGTTGTGAAACGTAATTTGCAAGGTTGCTTTGGGGAAAGCAAAATTCTTCAATTAATGGGGAGAGGGGAGCTTCGGCCTCCCCTTGAGGACAATGAGAATTATTTCTTGGAATGTTAGGGGCTTAAATGCCCCTAACAAGAGATACTTAATTAAGTCCCAAATGGACTTAATTAAGTGTTATATTTTTATGTTGCAAGAAACAAAGTTGTCAAAGGAGTTTGCTGATTTGGTTTTTTCATCTTGGAGAAGGTGGAATTTTCTTTCTTCTCCAACTTGTGGTGCTTCAGGAGGTTTGGCACTGCTTTGGAATAATTATAATATTGAGGTACAATTAGTGGCATCTGCTACAAATTGGATGTTGGCTTTAATTATAAGCAAGATTTCGAAGGTTAAACACTGACTTTTTAACATTTATGCTCCGTCAAGAATTCAAGGGAAGAGTAAGTTATGGGGTGAATTAAAGAGGATTTCTTCTCCCTTAAAACATGGTTCCTTTATTATCTTTGGGGGTGATTTTAATGCTATCACTGATTTAGATGAGAAAAGAGGAGGCGTTTTCCCTAATAAAAGGATTATGGATGACTTTGGGGATTTCATTTCTGATATGAGCATTTTTTATTGTAAGTCTCAGAATGGGGTTTTCACATGGACAAACATGAGAAGGCATTTTTATCAGATTGGTGAGAGATTAGATCGGTTTTTGTTATCTGAGATTTGGATTGATTCAGATTTTGAATTCTTTTCCTCTATTCTACCGGTTTCGAGTTTTGATCATTTTCCAATTTCCCTTCCAGTTATTGAGGACAGGGCTTCTTTTAAGTCTCCATTTAAATTTGAGCCCATGTGGTTTAGGGATTCTTCCTTTTTGCCTTTGCTTATGAAATGGTGGAATTCTACTCCTTTTTGTTTTGGGTCTCGTATGTTTCAGATTGCTAAGAAGTTAAGTTATTTAAAATTGAATATTAGGGAATGGAATATCTCGCATTTTAAGAACATTTTTCAGGAGAAACAAAGGATTCAAGATACGATTGAGTGTTTTAATACTCATGTGCTTCAACATGGTATGGTGCCACAAGTTTTTGATGAACTGAAGTCACTAAAATTACAGCTTGAGGAGGTGTTAGCTAGAGAGGAAATCTATTGGAGACAGAAATCTAGAGAGTTATGGCTTTCAGATGGTGATAGGAACACAAATGTTTTTCATTCATCAACTAAGATTAAAAGATGTAAGAATAGGATATCTTGTATTTAGAGTCAGAATGGGAATTTATTGACAGAGCTAGAGGACATTGCTTCAGAGGCAGTTAGGTTTTTTAAGTCATTATTATCTTCGAAAAATGGAAATCTCAGCAATGATATTATATCTAATATTCCTCCTTTAGTATCTTTGGAAGACAATAAGATGTTGATGTCTCCCTTTTCCTTAGAAAAAGTTAAGAGTGTTGTCTTTGCCATGAATCTGGATAAAGCCCCGGGACCAGGTGGTTTTACTCCTTTATTTTTTTAGAAATGTTGGGATTTTGTGGGAAATGATGTTTTATTGGCTCTCGAGGAATCTAGGAGAAATAGGTCCATTTTAAAAGAACTTAATACTACAATGATTGCAATTAATACTAAAAAAGAGGATACTAAGACTTTTGCTAACTTCCACCCCATTGCTTTATGTAACACTTTGTATAAGATATTTACGAAGGCAATTTCCCTTAGGTTGGCAAAAATTCTACCTAGGATCATTTCATCGGAGCAAGGTGGTTTTGTTCCCGGAAGGGAGACAACAGAGGGTGCAATTGTAGCACATGAGGTGTTGCATTCTATTTCTACCCAAAGAACCCCGACCATGATACTTAAACTAGACATGATGAAGGCTTATGATAGAGTAGAGTGGGGGGCTTTATGTATTGTTCTTGAGAAGTTAGGTTTTTCCAAGTCCTGGGTCAAATGGATTTGTGCATGTATTTCTTCTGCAAGATTCTCGGTTTTAATTGATGGTTCTCCTTGTGTTTTTTTCACTTCCTCTAGGGGTTTGAGACAGGGAGATCCCCTTTCTCCCTTTTTGTTTATTCTCCTAGTTGAAACCTTTAGTTGGGCTATTAGGGCTGCTAAAGTGGGGGGGCTTTGGAAAGGTATAAGGATTCAGAATATTCCCCAAAGTATTTCTCATTGTCTCTTTGCAGATGATACTCTATTATTTGGACATGCTTCGTTAGTTGAGGCAAAAGTGATTAAAGGAATAATACAAAATTATGCATCATTTTCTAGTCAGAAAGTGAATGGTGATAAATCAAAGATTTTTTTCCTTAATACATCACAACTGGTTCAACATAGGTTGCAATCCTTTAGGGGATTTGAGACTAGAAATCTTCCATGTACTTACCTTGGGATTCCTTTCTTTGTTAAATAGGATAAGATTGGTTTTTGGGATAAGATTATTTCGGTCATTTCTAAAAGAATTCTCTCATGAAATCATAGATGGTTAACTTTGGCGGGTAAAATTGTTCTCATCAAGTCTGTTTTGAATGTTGTTCCCATATATCTCATGTCTATTTTGAAGTCTCCAAAAGCAGCCATTGTTAGTTTGCAGGATACTCTTAGAGATTTTCTTTGGAACAATAATAAAGATGGAAAGAAGAAACTCCCTTTAGTTGCATGGGATAAGGTATGTTTGCCTAAGGAACTTGGGGGAACAGGAATTCGGAGTCTAGAGAATCAAAATTTAGCCTTAGGTGCTAAGTTGGTTTGGAAATTATATGACAAGCCTAGCTCCTTATGGGCACAAATTATGTTTGCCAAATATTTAAATAATGGACCGAGAGAGTACATTTTTAAAGTTTCAAATTTGCCTTCGGGTTCTGCTATTTGGAATTTCCTTTGTAAATGTAGATTAGTTATTTTGCCTCATCTCTCATGGATTGTTCATAATGGTAGAAAGGTCAGATTCTGGGATGAAGTATGGAATGGACACACACCTTTGGTGAATATTAGGGGTTGGTCTCCTCTGATCACTGTTCTTTCCTCCCTTTGGAGTGTTTTTGTAGTAGATTATTTTGAAATTGTGACTAGTGGACCCCTTAAGCTAGCTAGATGGAAGTCCATTGATTTCTTAGATGTTGATCAAAGCATGAAATTAGATTTTGAAAATATTTTGGGGGATAGAATTGTATTTCTTTCTGATTCTGAGGATGAACTTATTTGGACAAAGAATATTTCTGGTAAGTACACTGTTAAAGATGGTTACAACTCTCTTATGGTTGCTAAAGATTTATCTTCTTGGCCTTATAAGTTGTTTCGGCATTCGGCTTGTCTTCTGAAAGCTGGAGCCTTTGCTTGGTTGGCAGTTCAGGACAGAGTCTTTACAAGTATGAGACTAGACAGGCTTGGTATTACTGTTGTTTTCCCTTGTGTCCTTTGTAACAAAAATTTGGAATCTTCTTCACACCTGTTCCTACATTGTGATTATGCTTATGAATGTTGGTAGTGGTTGTTTGAGAAGTTAAATATATCCTTTGTTATTGGTAAGGATCTCATTTCCCATTTTAGATCTTGGCCCTTTCTGTTTGCCTCATCTTTTTATGCATGCCTTTGGATCATATCTCCATCTATTGTGATTTGGAATGTTTGGCTAGAGAAAAACAACAGGATATTTAAAAAGCAAGGTCTCCTATGTCTGAGGTTCTATTAAAAATTGAGTCTTCAATCTCTGAGGTTGCTTTGTCATTTATTTATAAGAATTTGGAAAATCTTACATCTCTTTCGCACTGGGATAGTAGAATTACTAGAGTTTGGAAGCTGCTGTCAGTTTTACCCTCTCATGGTTCAATTTCAAAAAAGAATGATGCAATAGGTAAGAGATGCTCTGCTAGATGGAAACCTCCTCTGCAAGGGCACTTTAAACTGAATTTTGATGGGGCCTCTCGTGGTAACCCTGGGCCGGCTGGGGTAGGCATGGTAATTTATGATATGCAAATTTTATTCGAGCTAAGTGTCATGCTATTGGTTTTAAAACTAAAAATTATGCGGAATTTCATGCTTTGTCTTTTGGATTGGATATGGCAATCTCTTTGGGAATTAAGGACTTAATAATTGAAGGTAATTCTATGGTGATTATTCAATGTGTTATGAAAAAGAAATCAAATTGTTGGAATTTGCAGTATATACTTGATCCCATTTTACAAAACTAGAATTGTTTGAATCTTTCTTGGTATCCCATTGTTACAGAGAAGTTAATAAGATTGTAGATTATTTGGCAAATTTAGCCATTGATAGCAATGCTAATCAGCGAGAGGTGGGTTTTGAGGAAATTCCTTCTAGGGTATGGGAAGGTTTGCAGCAATAGTCATATGATTTTCTTGAGTAACGTCGATGTAAAATTTTATGATGAAAATTATTCACGCTTTCCCCTTTCATTTCAAGTATTCATGTTCATTGTCTGGAGAAAAGTTCGAGCTCGTGGTATTTGATATAATAGTGTTTTTCCAAAGGTTTTTTGATACTTTCTTTTTTGGTAGGAAGGTTTTTGGCTCATGGGATTTGGCACTTCTTCCATTGATAGCAGCTATGGAGTCTACATTTGAAAATTATCCGATGGGTTTTTTTGGCAAATTGTCATATGGGCTCTATGCAAAACTGATATTATATGTGTTGTGACCGCATTTTGTATGTGGTTTTGGGCGGGGTGTATAAATTGATCCGTTAGATACTATAGGTTTATTTTATGAGCTGTGACTGGAGGTTTTCTTCCCAGGGTTCTTTCCTCTGGTATGCTCTTTGAATCCTGTATAAAAAATAAAAAATATTAATAAAAATGTTTAGTGGAATAATCCACTTTTATTGAAAAAATAAAATAAGCATAGTTTGTCATACAATTAATTAGATTGCGCAGAAACAATTGTAAATTTCCTAATGCTTTGTTTCTATGTTCAGTTTTTTTTGAGATAGTGCACATTGTGGAGTCAGCAATGACTTTCTTAGAAGTAAACAATCTTAGTCAGACAAGTATTTTGAAAACATATTTAATTTCCAGCAAAGAATAGTGAAATACCTGAGTATTGGTCTGCAACTGTTCATGAAATGTGCTCCACAATTCTTCCACTTCATCAACTTTTAAATAGTACAATTTCCCAACAGGACTCCACGGAGGAATGCTTTTTAAGTTGCGATTTTCAAGCCACGGGAGGTTAGTCTCAGTAGAGTCCTTTAAACTCCCTATAAAATAAGTAATCTCACACTCGAGAGACGAATCCTAGAACGAATTGAAACACCTGGCCCTTGTTTCTGCTAGCATATGTTCAAATCCTCTTGCTTCCTACAGATAAGGATCAGGGTTAAATGAATGGTTAGTTGAAAAAAAATATGAAAAACACATAAATTGAAATGTTTTTTAAAAAGTTTTCCAAAATAATAATTTCAGAAATGTAAAGGAGAAGCACACCATAGATTTAAGAATTTCTGGCCTCCACAGCCGAGGAGGACCCAAGTTATCTATTATTTGTCTTCCCAGGTCACAGAAGTGATCATGCATTCTAAATTTGCCCCGAAACACTTCGACTAGGCACTTATCTTTTAGAGTTTGAACTGCATGCTTAGCGATCCAACCGAATGCGTTCCAGATTGACATAGGTGGTCTTTTCAAGTCATAAATTGCTTTCTTATTGAAGAAACAAGCTATGTCTATAAATATCTATTTCTCCACTTTGTCCAGACCATCAAAGCTAATTTTTAGCCTTTGCATTATATCTTTGGGTTGGATTTTCTTGACTTTTTCCAATTCTAGCTCCTAGTAATGCACATCCTGACTATAAACGTGGGCACCCAAAACTTTTAGGGAGAGGGTTAAACCTCCACAGAATCCCATGAAACTTCCAATTAATTTCTCAAATGCAGTGGGTGGATCACTTCCACGGAAAGCATGTCTACAGAAGAGCTCCTTAGCATGATCCCAAACCATTCCTTTCGTCTTATAATGGCTATCTACACCCCTTAACACACTCTGGTCACGGGTTGTAATAATTGCCAGGCTACCAGAGCCTAGCATGCCTTCGGGTAAAAGGGCATCCAGCTAGTCCTTATGATCAATATCATCTAAGACTATAAGGAAATGCAAATGCAAATCCTTTACCCTTCCGAAATTGTCCTTCAGCCTTTCTATTCCTTCATAAACATCCTTACGTTTCCATTCTTCATGGAAGATATCTTTCAAGAGCTACCTCTGCAACGAGTGCAATTTACCTCTAGCATGTGCTTCTCTGACATCAGAGAGAAAGCATGATGCACTGTATCTCAAACGCTTGCTGTTAAACAATTCTCTAGCCAGGGTGGTCTTCCCAATCCCGCCTAGACCAAAGATTCCAACAGTTCCCTCTGTCTCCGAACAAAAACTTTCAAAATTTTGGACTTTTGTAGCAAGTCCAACCGGATATTTAGCAACATGTAACGGCCTCCTCTTTTCAATTTCTTTCAGCACACGGGACACAATCTTTTCACACAAACCTCTGAAATCCAAGACCAAAAATCTCTTTAAAAAGTCGTCCTAGAAAGCTAAAATGAGTTTCATGTACTTGAGAAAAAGGAAAAACAAGATGAATTGTAATCGATACAATACAAATGACAGTAATCTTACTCTTGAAGCTGGCTTAGTTCATAGGCGGATAAGTTTGTAGCATGCTGGCTAAGTTCATAACCAGATATGTTTGCAGCAGATTCGAGGGCCTCTTTCCATTTACCCAACTGTTCAAGATTCCTGCCTTTCTTTTGATAATCAGAAAATGTCGCAGCATACTATGACTTGTCGTTGTCAGTGTGGCGTAGCTCCCAGGGCTGGACATCGTACAAGACGGGAATAAAGATGACATTAGGTTGTTGCTTTAACATAAGAACCAGCTCGTTTAAACACCATGAGGATAGTGCATATCCTTTAGAAAAAATGGCTATTTGCACAATAGATGAGCATATGCCTCTTTCAATGGCAAAAGGAATAGACTCTCCCCCTTCTATCTATTCACGGTCTAGAAATGCCCGGCATCCTCCATCCTGAAGAAGTTTATAGAGTTGTTTAGAAGGGTATCTTTGACGTCATGGCCTCAGTGGCTGATAAATGCATCATATATTTTAGGAGATGCAACTGATCTTTCCTGAGCGGATGAAGAGGAGGAAGCCATGAATGCAAGACTAGAATTGCAAAATGTATGAAATGCTCTAAAGCAGCTAAAGCAGAAGGGTATGGATATGATATCCTTCTTGGAGAAGATGAACTAAAAATAAAGAAAAAGAGAGATGTTGCTTGCAGTAACAGCCACCAGCTAGGAAATACTTCACCAGACAATATCGGTTAGAGAAAGTGCCCGCTATGAGTAGATATGGAAGAAGGAAAATTTCCAGCTATTGGGGAAACTTTCGTGCCCCCTGCCTCGAGTAATTTAATTTAACGTTTGTGCGATTATGTTGAATTTAAATTGCTTATATTTTTGTATAAAGGCTAACTTGGTGAAATGCATATATATTAAAATTAAAAAGATTAATAATTGAACATATTCTAAACATCGATATAGGTAATGTTGGAATTCTACACTCACATGAGAATGGTTGATGTTGTCATTGATGGCAACCAACTGGTAATAGGACTCTATAGGATCACCGGCAAACACAAACATCATCTACCGGCACTGGCAGGCACATCCACCAGCATCCAGACTTCACCAACAACGAAGTATACCGACATTCAGGCCGACACGAGACAACTTTTTGTATTGTAATGTAATTAATTATTTGTAAGCCGACATGATGTATTGTAAAGAATCATATATGTATGAGATCTTATAGGTCATTTTGAGATGTAACTATGTAAGGTGATAGAGAACAATATATGAGGTGATTGTGTAATAGAAGATAGCGAAAGGTTTTGGTTAAGGTATTTTGACATAGCTTAAACCAGTACTAAATCAAGCATTGCAGATGCTATTTTGAGCAATACATTACCTTGGATTTAATTATCCATTTTGTAGTCAGTGAGACTCTTTTATTGAGAAGTGAACTTTAGGTTGTTGCCCTTCCTGCATGTGCAGGCCCCTGTTGTAAGTAATATTTATTCATATTGGCCAATGAGTAAGTATTGTGGGTCACAAATCCCACTGAGTTTTTTCCCTTACCAAGTTTCCTCACCAAAATATCTTGTGTTATGGTGTGCATTTATGTTGTCTCTGTTATTTCTATTTACTACATTATTGCTTGCTTACCGGTACATTAATTTGGGTTACAAAGTTATAAATAAGTTCAAATTAATTTTGTAATTAAAAATGTACAAGATTCGATATAAAGGTTAAATATGGATATATATTAAATAAATAAAAATGATTTTAAGAATATATTATTTGTTTTGGGAATAAAGTTTAAATATGGATTGTTACTACTTATCAAATTGCCATTAGTTTCATATCCAAAGTCATACTATATATTCTAGTCGGTTAGTATTACCGAATCATGCAGTCGATACACATAGAGAAGTCGGTATGAACAGTCTAGTCGGTTATTGAAGAAAGCAGTCACAGAACGCAGTATTCACCGAGTTGTTTACCAAGCAAAGTTTCATGGCTACCGAGTGGTAAAGTTAACTCACCGAGTTGATATTCACTGAGTGAAACGTTTTACCAGATACATTGAACCTGGACAAGCACATGAAAACGTTTTACAACATCGAGGCACATCTAACCATTTTTGCATTGGGAATTGCACTATGAGATTGTGTATGATTACAAGGTCAATCTAACCAATGAGATATTTTGTTTAGTTATTCATTCGAAGAATCTTTTGTAAGATCAAAGCAATGAATCAGATCACCGCTGTAAGAGATCTATTTATACAGCATGATTCTAGGGTTAGATAGATGAGATGCAATAAGAGATAACAGAGTGTATGCATGAAGGAAGACTATTACAGACACACAGAGAGGTCACCGAGAAGGTTATCAGTGAACAGTCGAAGAACAGAGTAAACAGAAGGGTTTATTGAGTTTCATTATGGGTTACCGAGGTATGCTACAAGCTAGGTAATCTTATTTAGAGCACATAGAATCTGCTTTAGCATTTCAGATGTAAAGTTGCAGATATTTGTAATGATTTTATTGTAATATTTTGAAGTTGTAAGAGAAACCTTTAATAGGGTAAAAGACTCTAACCAAGTCTATAAATTGTAAATCCTTTAACCAGGTGCTACACTTATATAGTGTTGTAAAAATCCTCTAGTAAGGTAGATCTAACTGATCTTGATACTCCTAACAAGGTAAGCTATCAGAAATAGCTAAATGTAGCTCTAACCGAGCATTCTTTATTATTGCAGTCGTAAAGTTGTGGGTGCCATCCCCACCGCAATTTTTCTCTCTAACCAAGAGTTTCTGCGTGACCAAAATATATGTGTTATGGAGTGAATCATGTATGATTGTTATCTGTTGATTTTAGTTTTATTTTATGTTACTGCACTATTCTATTTATGCATAACAGTAAAGTTATTATCAGAGAAAAGTTTTGGAGTACTGATTCACCCCTCCCCTCTCAGTACATTAGATTTCTATATTGGGCCTAACAATTGGTATCAGAGCCTTAATCTTGGAAAAGGTTTTAACTACCTAAAGAGAAAGATCTTAGCAATGGAAGGCTACAAACAATCTCGGAGGATTGTGCATCTTCAAGAAGAGTTGGATAATGCAAATCAAGTGATTGCAGACATGCAGAGGCAAATACAAAAATATCTGAAAGTAAGGAGAAGATTATCTGATGACTTGCAGGATTCTCAAGAGCTAGTAGAACAAATTGAGACATCATCTGAGAATAGTATATCTTAAGAGACTGAAGAAATGATTGGAATGTTGAAAGAAAAGAACAAAGCATTGGCTGATCAACTAAAAGCAATGAAAAGAGAACATGAACATTTCAGTACACAAATGACTGAAAATCTAGATGCATTAAGGATAGTTGAGGATAAAGCAAGTGATCTACAAAGAGAGAAACAACAACTTGTAGCTCTAGTATCTGATAAGGATGATGAAATCATAAGGTTAATTTGTATTCAACAAAATATGGCAGATCAACTAGGTTATGCACATCATGAAGCAATTTTGAAGAATGATGAAAATCAATCATTGAAACTTGAAGTATCAAGGTTGACTGGTGAACTTGAAACAGAAAAGAAATCCAAAGAATCATTGGAGAAAAGTTATGAAGCATCAAAGATGTTGGATGAGCAACTGAATACAAGAAGACTCTACAAAGATGGAGGACTCGGTTACAAAGGAAAAGACTCTACCGAGAAAGGAATTCATACTACCGAGAGAGGAGAATCATCAAAACAAGCTAGAAAAAGGAATAACATCAAAAGGAAGAAGCCTATTTGCTACTACTATGGAAATCAAGGTCATACTGCCAACATATGCCAGATCAGAAAAGGTAAGCAGCCGAATATCTCTAAGTCCAATGGATATTGTTATAATTGCAATAAATATGGTCACACACCTAATCAATGTAGGACAAAGTCTATTAACAACTATCAGAAGGCAAAATTCAAAGGGTTTTGTAAAAACTGCAATAGATATGGACATAGTACCGAGAAGTGCTGGTTTAAGCAAAAGATCTACATGAAATATCCACACCGAGCAAACACTGGAGGTTACCAAACTCACACAGATCCTTACCGACAATATGCAGCAGTACCATGGGATTACAATACAAGGATATGGTGCAAATGTTGTGGAAGATATGGACATATAAGTGCCAACTATTTTATAAGATTTGGAATGAACAACCGGAGATCATGGAGAAATCCTGGTATGGCATATTTTCATTGTCACAAAGCTGGACATTTAGCTGGAGATTGCAGAGATCAACAGAGAAGAGACACTGAAGAGATAAAAGAAAAATTCAAGATGATTTGGGAAAAGAAAGAAATTATGTCTGATGAAGAAAGCACCTTACCTACTGAGTTAGGTGCACCTATTTCAAATTAGTCAAGAAAAGGAAACCTGTCAAGTCAGTATATACAGGAAACCTGTCAAGTCGGTTAATGAAGCTAAGTTGGGTACTCGGTGAAAACAAAAAATGGAGTAAATCAATAAAAGGTGAACCGAGTGCATTTAATATCTTGACCTAACTTGCACGGAGCCCAATAAGGTATTTTTGAGTACTTAAAAATGTTATCGCGGTCATTTTCATTCACCCAAGTTTTCGAGAAGCAGAGTAGAGCGAATCAAAGCGATCAAACTTCATTCAGAGCGAATTTCGAGGTATTTACATTGTTTAGCTGGTTTCCGATCTAGTCAAATTGCTATTGTCTACTGAGTGTGAAGAGTCAGTCACTTGTAAACCCTAAGGATAACTTGTCGAATCTTACCCAAAATCTACCATGGCACCCAAGATCCAAGACCCTGTAGTTGTCCAAAATGTGGAGAAGCCCTCGCTGAAATATTCCCTAACTCCTAAAGTTGCCTCAGAACCGGATGATAAAACTTCATTTTCACTCATCACGGATCGAGTCTTGTTGGTAGAAGATGTCAGATTCTTTACCAAATGTCATGTTGAGGAACTTGGTCATGTAGAGATTAGTGACACATATGATGAACTGTGCACTGATGACAAACTGGATAGAAAATTCGAGCATATCAGAATCAAGGGATTAACTTAAGCCCTAGTCTATCCCCGTGTGTTCAAACCCCAATGGGTTAAGCTTGTATTAAGCAGAGTACATGATGATTTCATATGGCTATAAGAGCAACCGTTCAAGATCACGAAGGAAGTCATTCACCTGATCACCAGATATCCCATCTACGATCATGCTCGTGCATAGAAAATGATATCACAAAAGGAGCTAATCAGTCTAACCGGAGTAGAATCCGATTACCGAGGACTAAAATTGAATAATGTCACTGATGCTGAACTAAAATTTGCAATCAGAGTTATTGGTTACTGTTTCTTCCAATCTACAAGGGAAAACAGTGTACCATGTGTTACAGTGGACCTGGCCTACAAAATAGTGAAGAAGGGAATGAAAGTAGACTTATGTGAAGTGCTACTAAAGAACTTGTTTGAGAACCTGAACACAATAAGGAAGCCAAAGAAGAACAACTCGGAAAACACACTAAAGTTCGGTTCACTACTTGTATGTATGTTTTTCTATTTTGAGAAGTTCTTTCCCTCAGTCGGTAAAGTAGTATGGGAGCTACACTGACATATCACCCATCAGATCAATGACTGCATCAAGAAGTTAGGAGATAACTTTAATGATATCATGGATGATTACTTTAGCAAATTCCAAGAGAAAATGCACAACAGGTACAGGATCCCACCACAGCTGGTGGAAAAATACAAGGACAATATATGTTCTGAAGTCGACACTGATTATTGCTATGTAAATGCTGTTGAACCGAGGACTCAATCGTTGCAACCAATGGGTTATGAAATTGATTATGATATCACACAACAACAAATTGATGCCTATCTATCATTGCCAAGGCATGCAACTGAACTAAGGTATGGAACTAATGCCCTCCTAAATGGACAAGGTTAGTCAATGATAAATAACACACAAGACAAGAAACTGTTAGTGTTAGTCAATCAAAAACTAATCTAAACAAGCATATCAAGAGAGAAACTAAAAACATGAAAGTATATTTAACTAAAGAAGCAAATATGATGAGGCATCTCCAAATACCTCCTAACATGCTCTTAGCTCCTTCTCCCTTGTTCCTCTCCTCTCCAAGTTCCAAAATAGTGTAGCTCTCAATAGTTTTTTGCACTATGGATGTTTATGGAGGATTGAGATTGAAATATTGCTCTAAATGTAAATAAAGAAGTTGATGCCTTCCTAAATGGACAAGGTTAGCAAATGATAAATAACACAAACGACACGAAACCGTTAGTGTTAGTCAATCAAAAACTAATCTAAAAAGGCATACCAAGAGAGACACTAAAAACATGCAAGCATATTTAAATATCAAAGCAAACATGATGAGGCATCTCCAAATACCTCCTAACATGCTCTTAGTTTCTTCTCCCTTGTTCCTCTCTTCTCCAAGTTCCAAAATAGTGTAGCTCTCAGCAGCTTTTTGCACTATGGATGCTTATGGAGGATTGAGATTGTAGTACTATGCTCCAAATATGAAATGAAAAGCTAATACTATGCTATTGATGCTAAAATGATTTATTTTTAACCAAAATAACAATGCATGAGTTAATTATGCTAAAATGCTCTCTTAAAATGCCTATAGCTTCAATGCATACAAGTTTTCAGGATCTGGATTATGAAGAAATGGGCTCTATTTATAGGAAAAATGGAGCAATGGATGGTTGAGATTGAGTAATTTTAACAAGGGTCAGGATTGAATGATTTCAAATCCATGTGAGGGCTTTCAACCCAATCCCAGGATGACAAGTGTCAATGTGAGATAGGTTGAGAGGGGAGGGAATAAGCATTAAATGTCTGATATGACTTTGGGAGTTAGAGTCAAGGTTGGTTGAATGAATAAACTCTTTATTCAAATAATAAAGCTTTTATTCAATGGATAAACTCTTGTGCAAATGTGAAATGGATGAATATGGTCAAAATAATAAATGTTTGGGGGGACAAGTTTGAAATAACCATAAATGGTTATGTAAGAGCCATTAGTGGTCTTGGAAGACTTTGGGGGTTAATTTGTTGAACACACAAAGCATTAAATGTTTTTCAAAGACTTTGGAGTCTTTGAGAAGTGACTCCAATTTGCTTAGAAATGTGACAATAATTAAGGGATGGATTAGGCTAATTAGGAAGGGGTTTGGATTTTGCAAGTGGATTTGGTGGGTGAAGGAAAATAGGATTTTATTAAAATAAAAATTCATTTATTCCAATAAATGTGTGCAAGTTGCATTTGTAGGAAAATGCAAGTGGGGTGAGGATAATGAATTAAATAAATGTTTTATTTAATTTATTTAAAAGAGGAAAAGGGGATTTTATTAAATAAATAGATTTTATTTATTTAATTGATTTGAATTTGATTTAATGAATTAATTAAAATAAATTGAATAATTTATTTAATTAATAGAAGAATGTTTGGAGATGAATTAATTAAATATTAATTTAATTAACTGGTGGCTAGTGGATTTTTTAATCAAATAAATACGAAATACTCATTTAATTAAGCTGGACAGATTTGTGTGACTACATTTGCCCCTCTTTGAGACGGTGCGGTTTATCGCGTCGTTTCAAAGAAAAAAAACTGGTGTGAAGAAATGCCCCATAAAATGTAAATTTAATGGGTGGTATGCCCCTTCGAGAGATGGGCCGAATTTTTTTGAAAAATCGGGCGATCTCTCAAAAAAGAATGAAAATTGGCGAGGTGGTAAAAGAGAAGGAGTTAGCAACATGGGTGAAAAATAGAAGAAATCGGGGATAACAAGGAAAAATGGGGGGCATGGGAAGTTCACGGGGACCACGGCGGTGAGCGGGGAGAAGTTACGGTGACGACGAAGGGTATAAATGGGGTGAAAGAGGGGAAAACATGATCATTTGTGACCACGACCAGTTGAAAATGAGAGCTCTGATAGTGATGTTTGGAGGAGCGAGCAGTAGCTAGGATGCCGATTCTGATCACCGAGCATAGATTTGAGCGAGTCTGACGGTTCCAACGCCCAAATGACTACGGACCAGCAGTACGCAAATTCGAAAACTTAATTTTTTGTGCATTTTTGATAGGTTTTTAGCTGAGTCCAAGTCAAGTCGGAGCAAGAGCGCTGGAACTATGGTTTTGGCGCTTTTGTTCCATAAACTAGCGCTATTGTACCGCAATAGCGCTATTGTCCCCTAGTTTGAGCGCTTTTGCTTGGTATTAGCGCTATTGTATGCAAGTTTTAGCGCTTTTGCATGTCTAGTGCTATTGAAGGTTTAATTAAGCGCTATTGTTTTTAAGTAGCGTTACTAGGTGGTTGTTTGAGCGCTTTTATAGTTTTAGCGCTATGGGATAGCTAATTGAGCGCTTTTGTTAGGGTTGTAACGCTATTGTTAAAAAACTAGTGCTTTTGTTGGTTAAATAGCACTTTTGTCTTAAGATAAAAAGATGCCCCCAGTTTGGATGAAGAAAATCTTCCGATGCCAATGTTTGATGGATGGCGAGGTGAAGTGGGAGTTATTTTGAACCATAGCAGTCTGATGAGACTTAAGTCATTTGTTAGGATAAATGTCTGTTGAAGTCGAGGTGGCCATGATTGCTTACCTGTTGAGACCCGTAGATACTTGATCAAAGTATCTGATGATAGTCTAGGTTTAAACTTAAGAAAGTTTGAAAATAAAACAACTGATGGTGATTGATGAATGTCTATGTGCAGGAGGAGCTGCGCGTGTTGTAGTTACGCGAGCACCATCCTGCAACACAAGGGTTGCGGGATCGATTGACACAGGCGAAGATTGATTGTATTGTCGCGACTGGTCTATACGAGGTGATGCACATGCCCATGATTCATATGAATCACGGATTGATTACAGCACTGAAAGAGCGGTGGCACAGCGAGACGTGCACCTTTCATTTGGCACAGGGGGAGATGACCGTGACCTTAGAGGATGTGTGGCACATCCTACGGATTCTGATTCCAGGGGAGCTGGTCACATACGATAGATCCTAGGGGACTGTGGCAATGCAGAGGATTTTTTATGAGGATGTATATATTGATGATGGCTCGATCGCGTGGGAGGATATAGCGGCACTATATGAACCTCTTCCAGCAGTTTTGTCAGGGATTGTGGGAGGTCTGCTGTGTCTAGACAGGCGATCACATGGGTTGGCGATGGGATAGGGGCAGGTCATCGAGATGATGATGACCGAGGGGACCCGATTTGCATGGGGGTCGTGCATGCTAGCGCACATATATCAGGAGCTTCATGAGGTAGTGTACCGAGGGAGGGGTTCCTTAGCAGTGGGCATGACGCTGCTACATATTTGGGCTTGGGAGCACCTACCAATGACTTGACCGGTGAGTCTTAGATTCCGGGTCGTAGACCAGCCGTACATGTTTATGTACAAAGGCATGATGAGTCAGCCCCACTTGGGGAAGTTAGAGTGGTGGCAGCGGGCATTGGATGACCTGGATGCAGTGATATGGCGGCCATACTTAGAGTGTGAGCCATGGGATGATGACGCAGAGGCACTGCCGTATGTCTTCATGACCCGATTCCTCATTGGGAGGACGTCATACCATGTAGAGAGACAGGTGCCCGGGAGAGTGATGAGGCAGTTTGGATGGAAGCAGGGACTGCCCAGTGGATCTGGAGAGTATGCTCGAGTGATTCGAGAGAGGTATGCATGGGGTCCAGTGCTACCTTATGATCAAGCACTGGCAGAGTTTCGGACACTGCATGCGAGGCCATGGGACCTACGACCGAGGGTCGTTGATGCAGGGGTGACAGATGAGTATATGCAGTACCGGGTAGCACACCCGATCCTACGGATATCGGATCCAACAGAGCTGATCCCAACGTTTGAGGATGAGAGGGGATAGGGACGGGGCCGGAGGAGGGCAGGAGGTCGAGGAGGAGGAGATGGAGGTGATGGAGGTGGAGATGGTGGAGGAGATGGAGGTGGAGGAGGTGGAGGAGGAGATGGAGGTGCTGGAGGTGGAGGATTGGGGATGCGGAGCCAGCGGAGAGGGAGAGGTGGACTGCCTCTATAGATATCACAGGGACCATTGATACCAAGAGGAGTTCAGCTGAGTGGGAGAGGGATGGAGAGAGAGATACCGATGGATAGAGGAGAGGGGACTACTAGAGAGGGTGGTGCAGGGGAGGCAGCTATGGATACCGAGGGGGGAGCTACTAGAGATCTGCAGGATCACATGATAGTACACTTGCAGACCCGGATAGAGGATTTGGAGGTGGAGGCTAGGGATGTCCAGCTATTTGCATGAGAGTCAGAGCTGACGGTGGTGCTGCAGAAGAGGGATACTGCAGTGGAGAGATTGGCGGAGCTGCAGGAGAGAGTCCGGGTTGGAGTAGGAGCATAGGGGCCTACAGGGGAGGTGATGAGGCAGTTTGGACGAGCACAGGCTGAGATAGAATACTGGCGGGGTTTATACAAGCAGGTGGTGCTAGTTAGTCAGCGAGCTCTCAGTTATACTCAAATGCGGCAGACTAGATTAGAGCGATCACAGAGGATGCAGAGCAGTGGGGGAGTGATGGGTCCTTTGAGGCGAGAGAGATCAGGGGATGCAGGAGGGAGTGGTGGTTAGCTGAGGCCTCCACGGAGAGATGGATCAGGTGGTGCAGGCACCAGTGGTGGAGCAGGGGGAGGTGTTGGGACAGCATCTGGCCAGAGTGGTATTTGATAGAGCATTTTTGCATCTATGTATTTGTATCATTATTTTGTGGACTGTATCTTGGATGGCTCTTGGTAGCCGATTTTGTAGACTTCATTGTACTCTGATATATGAGATGATATATATGAGGAGATCCCATATTTGGATGATATGCAGTTGATTATGTATGGATGTTTGTGCAGGATGATGAGTTTATTGCTTAGATGGATATGTATGCATTTGATGAGATGTTGCTTTTATGCATGTGTTTTTATGATGATTTATGATATTGGATACTGACATATGAATGCAGGTTTATATATGTATGATGTATTTGATTTTTGATGTAATGCTTTATGTATGTAATGCCATGATAATGATGTATGCTTATGATGATGTTGTAGTGTCGTAAATTGTACGCACTTGCTAAGGTGGTACAATTTCACACCTAGTTTAGCACCTGCCTTGGCGCATTTTTCATTTTGCATTGCATTTCCCCTTTAGCAATTAATTAATTAAATTAATTAGGTCTAAGATCCTATTTCATCATCTTCCACATCATAACGTTGGGCCCTTTTCATTAAAGTGTGCCCCTTTCATTATATTCTTCCAATACATCATTTAATCAAAAACCCTAATTAGGTCCTATTTTGAACTTGGGGGCTTGATTTTGGGGGTCAAAACATCTCGAAATCAGCTGTAATTTTGGAATTCGCTCTAAAATCATCATATCCGACGGTCCTGAAAATTTGGTAAAAAGTTGTCAGGACCATGGTGCCCGGAGTGCACACGGTCCTGGACATTTTTCCTGAAATTTTAGGAGCTCGATCCAATCATAAAATAAAGCTTAACCCCAAGAAATTGGCGAGAGATTCAATCTCTAGGTCGGCCAAAAGTTGAGATTAAGACCTAGGGTTTCATATATAAGAGCTCTCTTTCTTCATTGGAAAGGACCCGAATTTTGGTTTCAGGGACCTTCTATGCACCGAAAGAGCAGATCTTTGAAGACTTCAACAACATTCAACATCCATCCATCAAGCATCCATCAATTTCATTCATCCATTTAGGGCTTTGAAGGCATTGAAAAACAATAAGGGATCACCGACTGAAGATTGGCTTGTACCCCTCCCTTGGGGTTGGGTATGATTTCATGTTGTTTTTATGTCTTTGCATAAGCTTCATCATATCATTTGTATTCATGCTTTAGATCACTTTGCATCTTGATTTGGAGCACTTACATTATCATGTACAAGCAATTAGGGTTTACTTTCTAGGTTGCTCTAGTTTGTTTACTTGCATTTTAGGATCTTGCACACACACAAGGTCTGCACACACTACTTTTACAATACAGCTTGGCTATTCGTGGAGGTGGAAACCACCAAAGTGGGGGTTTGACTAAGGCAAAACCCTATATAGCCACCCACCATACCTTTTCAGATATAAGTGCAGGTTTCGGGATTCGGACGACGCCGCAAGTTGCAAATCCGACGGAAGCGGACCGAGACAGAACAACACACCAAATTTTAGAGCAAAAGACCAAGACAGGGGCGTGGGGTGCCCTGGTCCCTGGGACAGGGGTGCTGGGCGCCCTGGTCCTTCTGTCAGACAGCAAGTTTCAGACAGCTTTTCAGGTTGCAGAATAGCAATTTCAAGAGCAGTTTCAGGGGCAGTATCAGGACAGTGGCGCTTGCGCCCCTGTCCCGAACATTTTCACTCAGATTTTAACTCCGGGTACGCATTTACATTCTTGTCTTGTCCTTGTGTTTACAGCTTTCCATTGTTTAGTTTCAATTTTTCAATCTTGTTTGTAGTTCATACTTGCACTTTGAGGTTAGGAATTGAACTTGTATCATCTTATCTTTCAATTACAACAAAGGAATAGAAACCCTAATAGGTAGCCCGTGGCTCTCTCTTCCACAAAAAGAAGTAGTCAATTGTGTGATACCTCTAGGCTCTTTCGTATTCCACAATGTGTGTCAAAAGGTAGGATTAGGACATATTAGCCTAGTCTTGCTTTTTCCCCTACACATTTTGGTGAACCCGACGTGAATCTTATTATTGCTTTCTCTTGCATTACATTTGTTAGATCTAAATCTAGATTTAGCGTGTTTCATTTAAGTTTCATTTTCAAAAAAAAAAAAAATTTAAAAAAAAGGAAAAGAAAAGAGTGTGTTTCTTTGTTTCTTTGCATTGTGTGTTTAGGTTTTATGCAATTTTTATTTCAAAATGTCAGATTTTCATTTGCAAGATGTTCATATTTGTGATGATTATGAGTTAGATGAAGCTTTAGATGATTTTTTGAAACCTAACGATACCAAACCTTCATTTTACCAAAAACTCATAAACATTGTTACTATGCCATTTCGTTGTGATAAGTCGAATGATTCCTCTCAAGGATACATTCCTATCAACTCTTCCACTAAATCTAGTAACATGGTTGTTTTCAATGATCCCCTCTATGAAGAGATATCTCCTTTTGAATCAAAAGATAAACCTTTTAATAGATATGATCATGCTTTGTTGGATGATTCCCTTGATGACTTTATGGCTCCTAAAAAACGCTCCCTTCATGAGGATCCTTTTGTGCAAGAAGATGACATTATCCCTACATTTCCTAGTGATGGCATTTCCTTTTCCAACAAAATTCCCACTAGAGATGATGAATTAATGATAAATGCTTACCCTTCTCCTAAAGTTTGTCTTACCCATAAGCATCCCTTAGAGAAAGAAGATGAAATAAAAAGCAATTTCCTTAATTCTCTCTCCCCTAAAGATCATATTGAACATATTTTGAGGAAAGAGGATGATTTTAACACATCTATTGATGCTCTCCCTCCTAAGGATGAGGAATTAATAAACAATGTTATCTCCTCTCCTGAAATTGACAATACTTCAAACATTCCTTTCAATAATTTCACTATTTGGGACGAACCATTAGAAGAAGGTGTAGATTATTCTCTTCCCCATGAGAGAACCCTAGCCAAAGGGGATGAAATCAAGATTGAAAACTCCCTTGATAGTTTCTCACCTTCCTTGAATCTCAATCATTCTCCCTCTAAAAATAAAGCATCTCCCTCTCCTCAACTTGGTTCTACTCATAAGGAAACCCTAGTTCAAAACAAGATGGTTAACATCTCTTTCAAAGATCTCCATCTCAAAAGTGAGACTTTAGAGAGTAAATTTGATCCTTCTCCTAGAGAGTTTATTCCCCATGTAGATCCTTTGATGATAGAGGATGATATGACCTTTCCTAGTATTACTCTTCCTACTGGAACATCAATGCCTACCCCTTGTCTCTCTCCTAAAATTGATTTAATTCGTGATGAGATTTTAGTGCAAGAGAAGACTATCAATAATTCTTCCAACACTTTTGTTCATTCCACTAAACCATCGTCAATTAATTTGATACGTGTGAATGAAACACCTAACAAACCTCTCTTCACTGTCCAAGGTGCCTGTCCTTCTCAAAATTCTCAACCTTTAAATAAGCCTATCTTAGTGGTCCAAGGTGGTTATGCTAATGATTCTTTTTGCACTCCTAAGAAACCTATTATTACTGTGCAAGGAGGTTATTCTACTAAGAGCCCTTATGAGTATGCTAAGCAACTGACTAGAGAGAGTTATAATGTGGTTGCTCATACCTATAACACAAGAAATAATAGGCAACCTAATCCTCCTCCACTTATCCCAACTTCACTTCCTCCTTCCCAACCTATTCTTCCTCAAGCTCCTCGTATTTCACAAATTCTTAGTGTGTGGGGGAAAAAGTGAGACTAGGTTAACATGCCCTAATCCTACCTTTTGACACACATTACGGAATACGAAAGAGCCTAGAGGTATCACACAATTGGCTACTTCTTTTTGTGAAAGAGAGAGCCACGGGCTACCTATTAGGATTTCTATTCCTTTGTTGTAATTGAAAGGTAAGATTATGCAAGTTCAATTCCTAACCCTAAAATGCAAGTATGAACTAATAACAAGATTGCAGAATTGAAATTAAACAAGGGAAAGCTGCAAACACAAGGACAAAACAAGAATGCAGATGCATACCCGGAGTCAAAATTTGACTGAAAATGTTCGGGATGGGGGCGCGGGCGCCACTGTCCTGATTCTGTCCCGGAAACTGCACCTGAAACTGTTGTTTTGCACTCTGGAAAACTGTCGGAAATGCTGTCTGTCAAGAGGACCAGGGCGCCCAGCGCCTCTGTCCTAGGGACCAGGGCGCCCAGCGCCTCTGTCCTAGGGACCAGGGCGCCCAGCGCCCCTGTCCTGGCAGGACCAGGGCGCCCCACGCCCCTGTCCTGGTCTTTTTCTCTGCAATTTGGTGTGGAGTGCTGTCTCGACCTACTTTTCCCGGATCTATAACCTGCGGTGTCGTCCGAGTCCCGAAACCTGCACTTATATCTGAAAAGGGTGTGGGCGGCTATATACGGTTTTGCCTTAGTCAAACCCCCGCTTCGATGATTTCCACCTCCATGAATAGCCAAATTGTATTGTAAAAGTAATGTGTGTGCAGACCTTGTGTGTGTGCAAGATCTAAAATGCAAGTAAGCAAACTAGAGCAACCTAGAAAGTAAACCCTAATTGCTTGTAAATGATAATGTAAATGCTCTAAATCAAGATGCAAAGTGATCTAAAGCATGAATAAATGATATAATGAGGCTTATGCAAAGACATGAAAACAACATGAAATCATACCCAACCCCAAGGGAGGGGTACAAGCCAATCTTCAGTCGGTGATCCCTTATTGCTCTTCAATGCCTTCAAAGCCCTAAGTGAATGAATGGATTTAATGAATGCTTGGAGGATGAATGTTGAGAGTTGCTGAAGTCTTCAAAGATCTGCTCTTTCGCTGCATATGAGGTTCCTAAAAACCAAAATTCTGGATCCTTTCCAATGAAGAAAGAGAGCTCTTATGTATGAAACCCTAGGTCTTAATTCCAACTTTTGGCCGACCTAGAGATTGAATATCCCGCCAATTTCTTGGGGTTAAGCTTTATTTTATGATTGGATCGTGCTCCTAAAATTTTGAGAAAAATGTCCGGGACCGTGTGCACTCCGGGCGCCATGGTCCTGGCAACTTTTCACCAAATTTTCAGGGTCGTCAGATATGATGATTTTAGGGAGAATCCCGAAGTTACAGGTGATTTTGAGATGTTTTGACCCCCGAAATCAAGCCCCCAAGTTCAAAATAGGACTTAATTAGGGTTTTTGATTAGATGATGTATTGGAGAAATAAAATGAAAAGGGGCACACTTTAATGAAAGGGCCCGACTTTATGATGTGAAGGATGATGAAATAGGACCTTAGACCTAATTAATTTGATTAATTAAGTGCTAAAGGATAAATGCAATGCAAAATGTAAAATGCACCAAGGCGGGTGCTAAACTAGGTGTGAAATTGTACCACCCTAGCAAGTGCATACAATTTAAGATGCTACATTTAGCCCCCACTTTAGTGGTCATATGAGTACTACGTGCATATGCAAGCTAAAGTACAGGAAAGTAAACATTATTTGAAAAAGGGTATATCCATAAGTTCGTCGAACGAAGCCCCCAGCGGTATCTGCAGTACACAGTTAGGAACCACACCCTACAAAACACACGTTAGATCACAAAATCACCTAATGCTTACGAAGGAAAGTGATGAAATTTGTGAGTAGCTATATGCCCCCCCTGTTTCGACTTGCTTATTAGGGAGGTGAAACAGGGTAGCATGTTTACTTATGACAAATTGTGTAAGAGAGTATTGATGAGGGATGTTCACTGAAAAGGCTTCATCAGAGCACTTTTTGGAACATCTCGAGAGTAGGGGAATGAAAATACAATTCCTACGCAACAAACGGTTCGAAAATCGCATCTCCCAAACTCAAGTTATGATGAAATGAGTGATAGAGGAAAATTAGGGTTTTGAAAGAAAATCGATGTTTGATATGATACTTCTCGAGGAATTTCTTCACGTCCTTGTTCTTAAATGATGTCCCATTATCAAAGATTATAGTGGAAGGTATCCCAAATCGAGAAATAATGTTTTCTAGAAGAAATCGACAAATCACTTCAGCAGTAGTAGAGCGAAGGGGAACGGCTTCTACCCACTTTGTAAAGTAATCTGTTGCGGTTATAATGAAAGTATGTCCTTGAGATGAAGGAGGAGAGATTTTACCGATGAGATCCAACCCCCATGCAGAGAAAGGCCAAGAAGCTACATGAGAACGAAGTTCTTGGGCAGGAGCATGAATCAAATTATTGTGTTGTTGACATTGATGACATTTCTTAACAAATGAAAAAGAATCCTGCTGTATAGTTTGCCAATAATATCCCATACGGAGTAACCTTTGAACCAAAGATTTGCCTCCAAAATGCCCCCCACAAGCACCTGAATGCACCTCTTCAAGAGCAATAGGGATTTCTGATTTGTTAAGACAACGAAGGAGAAGACTGTTATAACCCCTTCGGTAAAGAACATTAGAAAGAATGATATATCTAGCGGACAGCTTGCGAATTCTAGCCCTAGTGTTCCTATTAGCGGAATCAAGAAAGGTACCATCAGTCAAGTATCTTACGATATGCGAATACCATTCATCTGAATCTATAAAGTCACAACATGTCACTAAGCTAGAATCATCTACAATAGCTGGAGAAATAAGGTTGTGAATAAAAAATTTAAGATCAACCATAGGGTCCTCTAAAGATACCAAAGAAGCCACACATGCCATTGCATCCGCATGTCGATTATCTTTTCGAGGAACAGGTTCCATGGTGTAAGAATCAAATTTTTGTAACAAAGAGATAGCAAGGTCTTTATATTGTGATAATTTGTCTTGTTTCGCTTGATATAGTCTTGTTACTTGTCTTATAATGAGTTGAGAATCTCCAAAAATATGTATGTGTTTTATATTCAAAGCTAAGGCTGCTTTTATTCCTGCTATAAGAGCCTCATACTCAGCAATGTTATTGGTACATAGGAAATTGAGACGATAAGATAAGGGAATAGACTTCTTTGTAGGAGAAATCAAAACAACACCTGCCCCCGATCCTATACGACACTTAGAGCCATCAAAGTATAACTCCCAAGTTTCATCTTTCTCTATACAAAGAATGAAGTCGTCAGGAAAAGACTCAAGGTTAGGGAAGGAGAAAGGTGAAGGGGCCTCAACTAGGTGATCGGTCAATGCTTGCCCTTTAATTGCTCTTTGTGAAACAAATTTAAGGTCAAATTTAGTTAACATCATAACCCACTTAGCTAGGCATCCTGATAAATCAGTTTTAGAAAAAAGATGCTTCAACGGATCAAACTTCACCATGACGTGGACTTTTGAATTTAAAAGATAATGTCTCAATTTCTGAGTCGCAAACACCAAGGCCAAGTATTGTCTTTCTATCGCAGAATATCGGGTCTCATAATCAAGTAAGGTACGACTTATATAATAAACCGGACACTCCTTACCATCTTTATCATGTTGTGCCAATAATGCTGCAAGAGCATGAGAGGAAGCAGCTGTATAAAGAAGGAAGGGTTTAGAAGGTTCGGTCGGTCGAAGGATAGGATGATTAGCCAGATACACTTTTAAATCTTCAAATGCTTGCTGACAATCTTCATTCCATTGAAAAGTGATATTCTTTTTGAGAAGTTGAGTAAAAGGAAAAGTACGATCCGCAAGTTGAGATACAAACCTACGAATAGCTTGAATCTTTCCTTGTAAGCTTTTAAGTTGAGACACATTTCTAGGAGGTGGCATGTTGACAATAGCATCTATTTTCTTAGTGTCCACCTCAATCCCATGATGCGAAACTATGAATCCTAATAGTTTTCCACTATCCACACCAAAAACACATTTTCGGGGATTCAAGCGCATGTGATATTTACGAATCCTTTCAAAGATTTGATGAAGGATTTTAATATGATCTATGCGAAGAATGGATTTGGCCAAAATATCATCAACATAATCCTCTAAAATCTTATGCATATAATCATGAAAGATAAGGGTCATCACTCGTTGATAAGTTGCACCGGCATTTTAAAGTCCAAAAGGCATCATTATCCAACAAAACGTACCCCAAGGAGTGGTGAAAGCGGTTTTGAATTGATCTTGAGGGTTAATGTAAATTTGATTGTATCCTGAGAAACCATCCATGAAGGATAACAAGGCATGTCCTGCCGTAGAATCAACTATCATGTCAATGTTTGGAAGAGGGAAATCATCTTTTAAAGAAGCCTTATTTAAATCTCGAAAATCGGTACACATTCTTATTTTATTATCTGGTTTAGCCACAGCGACAATATTTGAAATCCACGGGGAATAATCAATAGGGCGAATAAATCCAGCCTCCAATAACTTTTCAATCTCAGCCTTAACAAGCAGAGCCACCTTAGGATTTATTTTTTGAATCTTTTGTTTCATGGGCTTAGCATCAGGAACTAAGACAATATTATGAGTGACAATCTTATGATCTATACCAGGCATGTCAGAATATGTCCAAGCAAAGATCTCGGGGAATTCATGCAATAAATCTTCATATTGTTTTTGCTCCTCTTCATCCAAACATTTTCCAATTTTAATAACTTTTTCTTCATTGCAAGGATCCATCTTAACATCAGTGGTGTCATTTATGAGAAGATTACTTTGTTGAGGAGTATCCTTTAACTGAGGGAATTCTTTCACAATCTCATCATTATTAATCTCTTTTCCAAAATAGGCTTCAGTGTTCAAACAATAAGGGAGTCCCCTATTGTGATGATAACGAGGAAGAGTATCATATGCTCCTAAAAACTCAGCTACAGCATCATCGGTAGGAAAAACATCCAAAGCACAGGCACACGAAGGATCTTCATCAATGTACTCGGGGTGTTGCATTGATAGAGATGTAGAAATAGCATTAACACTTGATGCTCTGCAAAAAGGATTAGAAAATCTGTTTGATGGCAACACACACAAGAGCACAAGAAACAAATGTTAGTGTTAGCAACAAAAGATTATCCTAAACAGGCATATCAAGAGAGATATTAAGCATGAAATAGAAAGCATATAAACATAGAATAAAATAGCTAATCAAGATGCTCATAGTTGCTCCTCCCTTGTTCCTCTCCTCTCCAAGTCCCAAATGAGTGTAGCTCTCAGCTTTTAGCACTAGCCATGGATGCCATATGGAGATTCAAGATGGTTGAATATGATAAGCAAATACTATGCAAGAGTAGATAGTGATGCTATGAAAAAGCTCTATGCTAAAGCCAGTATAACAACAATACTCTAATGCTTCCCTCTTTTGCTTGAGGAGAAGGGTTCTATTTATAGAAGAAATGGAGAAATGAAGGGTAAAGATTAAATGGTTTATTCAAGGGCCAAGTTTGAAAGTTGGGGATCCATGTGCACAATTGGCACCAATAAAATGGTGAGAAGTGTCAACATAGGATTGGATTGAGAGAAGAGGTTGGAGGCATTAAAGGCCTGAGAAGATCTCATGGTTATCTAGAGGCTAAGAGTCAAGTCCAAATTAAGATTACCCACTGGATTAAGAGTTAATCCAAGGATAAACCTTTGTGCAAATGTTTAAGAGATAATCATGGTCAAAGCATTAATGGCCTGATGAGACCTTTGGGTTGGGTAGAGGTTGAGTCAAAACAAATGTTTTAACCATGTGGGAGGGTTTGAGGTAACCATTAATGGTTATTGGAGACTTTGGGGATTAAGTGGTTGAAGGTTGAAAGCCTTCAATGGTTATCAAAGACTTTGAGCCATTTAGTGGTTGAAGGTTGAAAGCCTTTAATGGTTATCAAAGACTTTGAGGGTTTGAGAAGTGACTTCCCTTTTGCTTAGGAATGTGACAAAGTTTAGAGAAGGGGTTAGGTTATTTAGAAGTGATTAGAAAATTCTAGAAGGGGTTTAGGCATGCAATTCAATTTTGTAGGAAAATGCAAGTGGGAGAAATTTTGGTATTTTCAATTAAAATAAAATCATTTATTTCAATTAAATGGTGTAATTTGCATTTGGATAAATATTCAAATAAATATTAATTTATTTAAATGAGAAAAATGAAGATAAAGCATTAAAATGCTTGAAGACTTTGAGGGAAACCATTAAAGGCTTGAAGACTTTAAGGAAAACCATTAAAGTCTTAAGAAGACTATAGAAGGAAGCCATCAAGTTTGAAGACTTTAAAGCCATCAAGTTTGAATACTTTAAGGGAAACCATGAAAGGTTTCAAGTGGGTGAGGATAAATAGGATTTTAAATAAATGGAAGTGTGGATTGTGAGTTTTATCTTGATGCAAGAAATAAAATTTGCCTTGTTGATTTTAAGCACCAAAACGAAGTTTGTTTCCTAACTTGCAAAAAAATAAAGTTGTTTTTGTATAAGTTTGTGGTTCTTTTTACCTTGGAACAATGAAATTCTTTTTAAGAGCCCCAAACAAATGTGTGATTATTTTTTAAAAGCCCAAATTTGAAATGTGAAGTTAATTTTAAACCAAAATAAAAAGTGAATTCATTTTTAAAACCAACTTCAAAAACAAGTTAGTAAAAAATATAAATCTACTTTTTAATCTAATTTAAATCTGCACAAAAGAGAAAAATAGTTAGTAAAATCCGCCTATTTGGTGGGCTTCTACAAGCCTAATTTTTTTTTTTTTTAGTTACAAGGTGATTTGTACAACGTTTTGTTACAATAGCGCTAGTCTGCGTTCGAACAGGGGCACTATTTAACACAAATGCAGTAAAAGAAAGGGAAAGACAGAGAAGGAAAAAGCACCGAAACAGGGTGAATAGCACCAAAATAATGTCAAACGCACCAAAACAGTGTCAAAAGCGCAACCTGTGTGACATTTTCAGCATTCAAACATATTATTGGTTAAAAAAAAAAAAAGTTTGATCTTTTTGGTGTTTGGATTCACGTTGGGTTCACCAAATGATTAGAAAATCTGTTTGATGGCAACACACACAAGAGCACAAGAAACAAACGTCATTGTTAGCAACAAAAGATTATCCTAAACAGGCATATCAAGAGAGATATTAATCATGAAATAGAAAGCATATAAACATAGAATAAAATAGCTAATCAAGATGCTCATAGTTGCTCCTCCCTTGTTCCTCTCCTCTCCAAGTCTCAAATGAGTGTAGCTCTCAGCTTTTAGCACTAGCCATGGATGCCATATGGAGATTCAAGATGGTTGAATATGATAAGCAAATACTATGCAAGAGTAGATAGTGATGCTATGAAAAAGCTCTATGCTAATGCCAGTATAACAACAATACTCTAATGCTTCCCTCTTTTTCTTGAGGAGAAGGGTTCTATTTATAGAAGAAATGGGGAAATGAAGGGTTAAGATTGAATGGTTTAATCAAGGGCCAAGTTTGAAAGTTGGGGATCTATGTGCACAATTGGCACCAATAAAATGGTGACAAGTGTCAACATAGGATTGGGTTGAGAGAAGAGGTTGGAGGCATTAAAGGCCTGAGAAGACCTCATGGTTATCTAGAGGCTAAGGGTCAAGTCCAAATTAAGATTACCCACTGGATTAAGAGTTAATCCAAGGATAAACCTTTGTGCAAATGTTTAAGAGATAATCATGGTCAAAGCATTAATGGCCTGATGAGACCTTTGGGTTGGGTAGAGGTTGAGTCAAAACAAATGTTTTAACCATGTGGGAGGGTTTGAGGTAACCATTAATGGTTATTGGAGACTTTGGGGATTAAGTGGTTGATGGTTGAAAGCCTTCAATGGTTATCAAAGACTTTGAGCCATTTAGTGGTTGAAGGTTGAAAGCCTTTAATGGTTATCAAAGACTTTGAGGGTTTGAGAAGTGACTTCCCTTTTGCTTAGGAATGTGACAAAGTTTAGAGAAGGGGTTAGGTTATTTAGAAGTTATTAGAAAATTCTAAAAAGGGTTTAGGCATGCAAGTGGATTTTGTAGGAAAATGCAAGTGGGAGAAATTTTGGTATTTTCAATTAAAATAAAATCATTTATTTCAATTAAATGGTGTAATTTGCATTTGGATATATATTCAAATAAATATTAATTTATTTAAATGAGAAAAATGAAGATAAAACATTAAAATGCTTGAAGACTTTGAGGGAAACCATTAAAGGCTTGAAGACTTTAAGGAAAACCATTAAAGTCTTAAGAAGACTATAGAAGGAAGCCATCAAGTTTGAAGACTTTAAAGCCATCAAGTTTGAATACTTTAAGGGAAACCATGAAAGGTTTCAAGTGGGTGAGGATAAATAGGATTTTAAATAAATGGAAGTGTGGATTGTGAGTTTTATCTTGATGCAAGAAATAAAATTTGCCTTGTTGATTTTAAGCACCAAAACAAAGTTTGTTTCCTAACTTGCAAAAAAATAAAGTTGTTTTTGGATAAGTTTCTGGTTCTTTTTACCTTGGAACAATGAAATTCTTTTTAAGAGCCCCAAACAAATGTGTGATTCTTTTTTAAAAGCCCAAATTTGAAATGTGAAGTTAATTTTAAACCAAAATAAAAAGTGAATTCATTTTTAAAACCAACTTCAAAAACAAGTCAGTAAAAAATATAAATCTACTTTTTAATCTAATTTAAATCTGCACAAAAGAGAAAAATAGTTAGTAAAATCCGCCTATTTGGTGGGCTTCTACAAGCCTAATTTTTTTTTTTTTTGGTTACAAGGTGATTTGTACAACGTTTTGTTACAATAGCGCTAGTCTGCGTTTGAACAGAGGCACTATTTAACACAAACGCACTAAAAGAAAGGGAAAGACAGAGAAGGAAAAAGCACCGAAACAGGGTGAATAGCGCCAAAATAATGTCAAACGCACCAAAACAGTGTCAAAAGCGCAACCTGTGTGACATTTTCAACATTCAAACATGTTATTGGTTAAAAAAAAAAAAAAGTTTGATCTTTTTGGTGTTTGGATTCACGTCGGGTTCACCAAATGATTAGAAAATCTGTTTTATGGCAACACACACAAGAGCACAAGAAACAAACGTTAGTGTTAGCAACAAAAGATTATCCTAAACAGGCATATCAAGAGAGATATTAAGCATGAAATAGAAAGCATATACACATAGAATAAAATAGCTAATCAAGATGCTCATAGTTGCTCCTCCCTTGTTCCTCTCCTCTCCAAGTCCCAAATGAGTGTAGCTCTCAGCTTTTAGCACTAGCCATGGATGCCATATGGAGATTCAAGATGGTTGAATATGATAAGCAAATACTATGCAAGAGTAGATAGTGATGCTATGAAAAAGCTCTATGCTAATGCCAGTATAACAACAATACTCTAATGCTTCCCTCTTTTGCTTGAGGAGAAGGGTTCTATTTATAGAAGAAATGGGGAAATGAAGGGTTAAGATTGAATGGTTTAATCAAGGGCCAAGTTTGAAAGTTGGGGATCCATGTGCACAATTGGCGCCAATAAAATGGTGACAAGTGTCAACATAGGATTGGGTTGAGAGAAGAGGTTGGAGGCATTAAAGGCCTGAGAAGACCTCATGGTTATCTAGAGGCTAAGGGTCAAGTCCAAATTAAGATTACCCACTGGATTAAGAGTTAATCCAAGGATAAACCTTTGTGCAAATGTTTAAGAGATAATCATGGTCAAAGCATTAATGGCTTGATGAGACCTTTGGGTTGGGTAGAGGTTGAATCAAAACACATGTTTTAACCATGTGGGAGGGTTTGAGGTAACCATTAATGGTTATTGGAGACTTTGGGGATTAAGTGGTTGAAGGTTGAAAGCCTTCAATGGTTATCAAAGACTTTGAGCCATTTAGTGGTTGAAGGTTGAAAGCCTTTAATGGTTATCAAAGACTTTGAGGGTTTGAGAAGTGACTTCTCTTCTGCTTAAGAATGTGACAAAGTTTAGAGAAGGGGTTAGGTTATTTAGAAGTGATTAGAAAATTCTAGAAGGGGTTTAGGCATGCAATTGGATTTTGTAGGAAAATGCAAGTGGGAGAAATTTTGGTATTTTCAATTAAAATAAAATCATTTATTTCAATTAAATGGTGTAATTTGCATTTGGATAAATATTCAAATAAATATTAATTTATTTAAATGAGAAAAATGAAGATAAAGCATTAAAATGCTTGAAGACTTTGAGGGAAACCATTAAAGGCTTGAAGACTTTAAGGAAAACCATTAAAGTCTTAAGTAGACTATAGAAGGAAGCCATCAAGTTTGAAGACTTTAAAGCCATCAAGTTTGAATACTTTAAGGGAAACCATGAAAGGTTTCAAGTGGGTGAGGATAAATAGGATTTTAAATAAATAATTTATTTAAAATAGTTGTGCAACTTGCTTTTGTAGGAAAATACAAGTGGGTGGAGGATAAAGGTGATTTAAATAAATTATTTATTTAAAATAATTGTGCAACTTACTTTTGTAGGAAAATACAAGTGGGTAGAGGATAAAGGTGATTTAAATAAATGTTAATTTATTTAAATGTGAGAGGTGAGATTTTGGGGGATTTAAATAAATATTAATTTATTTAAATGTGAGAGAGTATTTAATTAAATAAATATGATTTATTTATTTAATTAATGGTCTGAATTTGGTTAAGTGAATTAAATCAAATAAATTGAATAATTTATTTAATTAATAGGAGAAGAGGGTTAAGATGAATTAATTAAATATTAATTTAATTAATTATTAATTGATGGTTAAATAATTAAATAAATACTTAGTATTCATTTAATTAAGTGGACAGATCTATGTGACTACAACACTAATACATGGTCTCTTAGAAGCTTTAGTGTGCTTGCAGGGATTATAGCCAAGTCCAAAGGCATAATTGTGAAGATTATTCTCTAGAGGAACCTTTATCCCTTGTTCGTGAGCACCACAACCATTTCCATGATACCCATGCTTAGCAAAAATGTGAAAACCACGACCATAACGATCAGCCATTTCAGAAAGAGAAGGTGGTTTTTCATAAGACAAAGAATCAAACTCTTCAGAATTAGAGGTGTGAGGAGAAGAAGTTTGAGAAGCAGCCACAAGATTATTGCTCATAGGCTCAGGTAATGTTGATTGATTTTTAGCTTCTTCCTTCTTTTCAGCTTTAAGCTCTCTAGAAGGAACCTTATATTCACCTACAAAGGTAGGATTAAAATCAAGGGATCCCCAATCGTCGTCTGCGAGAATCTTCTCAGGATCAAAATCCTTCTTATGTGTAGTTTCAAGTCGAGAAGAGTCTTCTTCAGGAGCTCCAGACTCATCCAAAGAATTTTGATCATCAGAGAGCGAGGATTCATCGATAGGTATCTTGTTTAAAGAGTCATCACTAGACGAGGACGGCTTAGAAGAACCCCCTTTGGAAGTAGATGTTTGTAAACAAGCTTGGAAATTAGTATCACCTATCAAGGTATATGTCTTATTGTTATAGATAAATTTAACTTGTCTATGCAATGTAGAGGGGACAACTTGCATACTATGAATCCAAGGTCTCCCTAATAACAAGTTGTATGTTAGATTTCCCGACATAACATGGATAGGAGTAGGCAAAGTAATAGGCCCCACTATGACGGGTAAGGTGATAGTACCTAATGAAGTTTTAGCCACATTATCAAAGCCTCGAATAGGACAAGAGTCCGGCTCAATTAGGGATGTATCCACATTCATCTTATGCAAAAGATTAATGCTACACACATTATGACCAGAGCCATTATCTACTAGTGTTCATCTTATAGCAGTGTCTTTCATGATAACCACAATCATCAAGGAATCATATTGATGTTGAATTTCACTAGTAGGCAACTCATCTTGGGTAAACACAATTTGAGCTTTAGGATTCATCACAGAGTTAACCAAAGATGCTATATTACTAGATGTATTCGGTGGAGGAACATTCAAATCTTTCAAGGCATCTTGTAACATTCCATGATGAGTGGAAGAAGTTTGAATCAAATCCCAAAGGGATATCTTAGCAGGGGTAACTTTAAGTTGTTCTATGAGATCATATTCCTTACTAAGAACTTGTGAAATACGTGGAGCTGGCAGAAGAATTGGTTGAGGATTCGGAAGAGAAACTGGAGTAACCGGAGGAGGACTAGGTTGCCTATTATTTCTGGTATGATAAGTATGGGCAACCGCATGATAACTCTCTCTAGTTATTTGCTTGGCATAACTATAAGGACTTATAGGTTTTCTTCCTTGCACAGTGATGATTGGTTTATTCGGAGTACGAAAGGAATCATGATCATACCCTCCTTGGACAGTAAGGAGAGGTGATTTAGGAACTTGAAAGGTAGGAGAAGGATAAGCACCTTGGACTTCAAAGAGAGGCTTATTATGCTCATTCAAGTTTATCATGTTAACCAATTTAGAAGTCTTGTTCTTGTTTAAAGATTTTGATAAAGCCACAAAGTCATCAAGAGCATCATCCAACAAAGTATGATCATAGCTATCAAAAGGTTTATCTTTTGGTTCAAAAGGAGATATCTCTTCATAGAGGGGATTGTTGAAAACAACCATGTTACTAGATTTAGTGGAAGAGTTGATAGGAATGTACCCTTGAGAGGAACCATTCAGCTTATCTTTCTCATCACACCTAAATGGCATAGTAACAAGGTTTATGAGTCTTTGGTAAAATGAAGGTTTGGCATCTTTAGGTTTCAAAAACTCATCTAAAGCTTCATATAATTCATCTTGGCTATACTCATAATAATCATCATAAGCATGAACATTTTGCAAATATAAGTCTGACATTTTGAAATAAAAGTTGCATGAAATTTAAACACACAATGCAAAGAAACACACTCTTTTTTTTTTTTCTTTTTAATGAAAATGAAATGAAAACACACTAAATCTAGATCTAGATCTAACAAATGCAATGCAAGAGGAAGCAATGATAGATTCACGTCGAGTTCACCAAAATGTGTGGGGGAAAAAGCGAGACTAGGTTAACATGCCCTAATCCTACCTTTTGACACACATTACGGAATACGAAAGAGCTTAGAGGTATCACACAATTGGCTACTTCTTTTTGTGAAAGAGAGAGCCACGAGCTACCTATTAGGATTTCTATTCCTTTGTTGTAATTGAAAGGTAAGATTATGCAAGTTCAATTCCTAACCCTAAAATGAAAGTATGAACTAATAACAAGATTGCAGAATTGAACTTAAACAAGGGAAAGCTACAAACACAAGGACAAAACAAGAATGCAGATGTGTACCCGGAGTCAAAATTTGACTGAAAATGTTCGGGACGGGGGCGCGTGCGCCACTATCCTGATTCTGTCCCGGAAACTGCACCTGAAACTGTTGTTTTGCACTCTAGAAAACTGTCAGAAATGTTGTCTGTCAGGAGGACCAGGGCGCCCAGCGCCTCTTTCCTAGGGACCAGGGTGCCCAGCGCCCCTGTCCTGGTAGGACCAGGGCGCCCCACGCCCCTGTCTTGGTCTTTTTCTCTGCAATTTGGTGTGGAGTGTTGTCTCGACCTGCTTTTCCCAGATCTGTAACCTGTGACGTCATCCGAGTCTCGAAACCTGCACTTATATCTGAAAAGGGTGTGGGCGGCTATATAGGGTTTTGCCTTAGTCAAACCCCCACTTCGGTGATTTCCACCTCCACGAATAGCCAAGTTGTATTGTAAAAGTAATGTGTGTGCAGACCTTGTGTGTGTGCAAGATCTAAAATGCAAGTAAGCAAACTAGACCAAACTAGAAAGTAAACCCTAATTGCTTGTAAATGATAATGTAAATGCTCTAAATCAAGATGCAAAGTGATCTAAAGCATGAATAAATGATATAATGAGGCTTATGCAAAGACATGAAAACAACATGAAATCATACCCAACCCCAAGGGAGGGGTACAAGCCAATCTTCAGTCGGTGATCCCTTATTGCTCTTCAATGCCTTCAAAGCCCTAAGTGAATGAATGGATTTGATGAATGCTTGGAGGATGAATGTTGAGAGTTGCTGAAGTCTTCAAAGATCTGCTCTTTCGCTGCATATGAGGTTCCTGAAAACTAAAATTCTGGATCCTTTCCAATGAAGAAAGAGAGCTCTTATGTATGAAACCCTAGGTCTTAATTCCAACTTTTGGCCGACCTAGAGATTGAATATCCCGCCAATTTCTTGGGGTCAAGCTTTATTTTATGATTGGATCGTGCTCCTAAAATTTTGGGAAAAATGTCCGGGACCATGTGCACTCCGAGCGCCATGGTCCCGGCAACTTTTCACCAAATTTTCAGGGTTGTCAGATATGATGATTTTGGAGAGAATCCCGAAGTTACAGGTGATTTCGAGATGTTTTGACCCCCAAAATCAAGCCCCCAAGTTCAAAATAGGACTTAATTAGGGTTTTTGATTAGATGATGTATTGGAGAAATAAAATGAAAAGGGGCACACTTTAATGAAAGGGCCCGACTTTATGATGTGAAGGATGATGAAATAGGACCTTAGACCTAATTAATTTGATTAATTAAGTGCTAAAGGAGAAATTCAATGCAAAATGTAAAATGCACCAAGGCGGGTGCTAAACTAGGTGTGAAATTGTACCACCCTAGCAAGTGCGTACAATTTACGATGCTACACTTAGTAAGGACTATGATCTCATAGAACAACTTAAAGCTACCCCTGCTAAGATATCCCTTTGGGATTTGATCCAAACTTCTTCCGCTCATCATGGAATGTTACAAGATGCCTTGAAAGATTTGAATGTTCCTCCACCTAATACATCTTGTAATATAGTGTCTTTCGTTAACTTTGTGATGAATCCTAAAGCTCAAATTGTGTTTACTCAAGATGAGTTGCCTACTAGTGAAATTCAACATCAATATGATCCCTTGATGATTGTGGTTATCATAAATGACACGCTATAAGACAAACACTGGTAGATAATGGTTCTGGCCTTAATGTGTGTAGCATTAATCTATTGCATAAGATGAATGTGGATACATCCCTTATTGAGCCTGACTCTCGTCCCATTCGATGCTTTGATAATGTGGCTAAGTCTTCATTAGGTATTATCACCTTACCCATCATAGTGGGACCTGTTACTTTGCCTACTCCTATCCATGTTATGTCGGGAAATCTAACATACAACTTGTTATTAGGGAAACCTTGGATTCACAGTATGCAAGCTATCCCCTCTACATTGCATAGAGAAGTTAAATTTATTTATAATAATAAGACATATACCTTGATAGGTGATACTAATTTTCAAGCTTGTTTGCAAACATCTACTTCCAAAGGGAGTTCTTCTAAACCTTCCTCTTCTAGTGATGACTCGTTAAACAAGATACCTATGGATGAATCATCACCCTCTGATAATCAAAATTCTTTGGATGAGTCTGAAGTTCCTGTAGAAGATTCTTCTCAACTTGAATCTGCACATGAAAAGGCTTTTGATCCTGAGAAGGTTCTTGCAGAAGACGATTGGGGATCTCTTGATTTCAATCCCACCTTTGTAGGTGAGTATAGGGTCCCTCCTAGAGAGCTTAAAGTTAAAAAGAAGGAAGAAACTAGAGATCAATCAGTCTTACCTGAACCTATGAGCAATAATTCTGTGGCCGCTTCTCAAACTTCTTCTCCTCACACCTCTAATTCTGAAGAATTTGATTCTTTGTCTTATGAAAAACCACCTTTTCTTTCTGAAATGGCTAATTGTTATGGTTGTGGTTTCCATATTTTGGCTAAGAGTGGCTATAGTGGAAATGGTTGTGGCGCAAATGAACAAGGAATTAAAGTTCCTTTAGAACATAACATGCATGAATATTCATTTGGACTTGGATATAATTTTTCTAAGCCCACCAAAGCATCTAAAAGACCATCTCTCAATGTGAATGCTATATTTAGTAGTGATGATGATCTCACTTCAACTAAATCATCTTCTACTTCTATCAACTCTCATTCCCCTCATAAGGAAATCTTGGCGATGAAAAAATATCTTTATGACTCCCCTCAAATTTCTAAATCCACTTATGAATCTTTATCTCCTATTCATCATAAAGTCCTTTCCTCCAGGGATAAGGCTCTAATAAAGTACACTCATCCCTCTTCTAAGATTTCTTGTGACTTTTCTTCTTCAATTTTTATCACTTTGTACATGTTTTTTATCTCACTTATAGTTGAGCATTCAGCATGTCATATTCAAATACCTCATTCAATCTATCATGTCTTTAAATAACATTAATGGCTATTATGTTGCTCATCATTATGTGACATTGGTAGCTCATTTACGGGGGGCTCATTATCATTCGTGATGGTACAATTTCAAGTGCAATCATATTTTTGAAGCAACATAATAGCCTAATTTTCTATGTTATCTCTTGTTCCTATGGGGACAAGAGTGATTTCATACATCTCTTCTTTTTATGGTTAAAATTTCCCTTTGGGGTGATAGTGTGGAAATATTGATCATCTTTGTATTCTCTTTCTTATCCTACCCACTTCTTGTGAGGAGCATTTTACATACACTAATGTCTTGCTTGCATGAACTCATGTGAGTATATAGTACATTTTGCTTATGTCTAAATCTCTCCCTAGAAGATTGTGTAAGTCCTTCTCATTGTCCTTATCCTTGGGAGGCAATGATCTTTCCTTATTTTTATCTAAGGATCCACTTTTTCCTATTTCGTGGATGGTGTGAACTTTATTACTTGATGTTATTCCTTGTATGCATTTGTTGTTGTTTGTTCAAGGATTCTCTCTTGCAGGAGGTGTAAGTCCTTGACTACAACCTCTTTTGCACTTGGTTACATACATCCATAATGAATTCACCCTCCCAATTGGGTTAAAAAGAGCGTCATCCTTCATTAAGAATCACTTTCACCTCGCAAAAGAAGGAAGTATTGCATTCTTACTCTCTTCTTTGTCTTATTCTAGAAGATGTTATATTTGTCTAAGACAATTCCTCTCGAGGATAGGTGTCTTTTGTACAAAGATCTCTTCTCCTCTAAAGATCTCCTTTACACATACTACAAGATATCCCTTTTCAACTATCTTATCCTTGCAAAACTCTCTTGCTTGGATCTATGACATTGTTGCATTTTTGGGGTATCTTCTTTTGTGATGAAGGTAGGTATCCTTGTTCTACTTTGCTTATGACATAAACATTACACTTTTTGAGCAATGGGTCATTCTCGGAACCAGAGCACAGACTCTTAGAGCGAGATATCTCCATTTTTCTTTTATGCAAGGTGATTATTCTCGGAACCAGAGCACAGACTCTTAGAGCGAGATCTCACGCTTTTGTACTATACATATACAGGTTGTAGCATACTCAAGCATAGACTCCTATGAGGTGCTTCTAACCTCTCTTACACACACATGCACAAGGTTGAGTGGAACTAGCGGCATAAGGCTAGACTTTCTCACTCTCCTCCCTTACATGGATCACCTAGACAGACTCTAGGGGCTAGTTTTCCATGTCCTTTTTCCCATGGATCACCTAGACAAGATCTAGGGGTGAGAAGTCCATGTTTTCTCTCTCACTATTCTTTTCATGGATTACCAATGTGTGTATTCATGCTTTTTTCCTTTCTTTTCTTCTCTTTGCATTTTGTTTCCATTTACATCCTTCATCTTGTGTTAGAGAACTCTCAAATCCTCACACTCTTTGTTGTGTTGGAATTGAGATTTAGTCCTCTTTCTTACCAAATGATTCTCCATTAGTTTCCGATCTCATATCAAATCTTCTTGTGAGCACTTGTCATCAATATTCTTTAACAATTCGAAGTGGTAAACATGATACCCTATTTCAACTCACTAAAATTAGCAAGCCGAAACAGGGGGGGGCATATAGCTACCCTCGAATTTTCATCACCTTCCTTAGTAAGCATTAGGTGATTTTGTGATCTAACATGTGGTTTTGTAGGTTGCGGTTCCTAACTGTGTACTGCAGATACCGCTGGGGGCTTCATTCGACAGACTTATGGATATATCCTTTTTCAAATAATGTTTACTTTTCTATACTTTAGCTTGCATATGCACGTAGTGTTCATATGACCACTAAAGTGGGGGCTAAATGTAGTGTCGTAAATTGTACGCACTTGCTAAGGTGGTACAATTTCACACCTATTTTAGCACTCGCCTTGGCGCATTTTGCATTTTGCATTGCATTTCCCCTTTAGCACTTAATTAATTAAATTAATTAGGTCTAAGGTCCTATTTCATCATCTTCCACATCATAAAGTTGGGCCCTTTTCATTAAAGTGTGCCCCTTTCATTTTATTCTTCCAATACATCATTTAATCAAAAACCCTAATTAGGTCCTATTTTGAACTTGGGGGCTTGATTTCGGGGGTCAAAACATCTCGAAATCAGTTGTAACTTCGGAATTCGCTCTAAAATCATCATATCCGACGGTCCTGAAAATTTGGTGAAAAGTTGTCGGGACCATGGCGCCCGGAGTGCACACGGTCCCGGACATTTTTCCCGAAATTTTAGGAGCTCAATCCAATCATAAAATAAAGCTTAACCCCAAGAAATTTGTGGGAGATTCAATCTCTAGGTTGGCCAAAAGTTGAGATTAAGACCTAGGGTTTCATATATAAGAGCTCTCTTTCTTCATTGGAAAGGATCCGAATTTTGGTTTCAGGGACCTTCTATGCAGCGAAAGAGCAGATCTTTGAAGACTTCAACAACATTCAACATCCATCCATCAAGCATCCATCAATTTCATTCATCTATTTAGGGCTTTGAAGGCATTGAAGAACAATAAGGGATCACCGACTGAAGATTGGCTTGTACCCCTCCCTTGGGGTTGGGTATGATTTCATGTTGTTTTCATGTCTTTGCATAAGCTTCATCATATCATTTGTATTCATGCTTTAGATCACTTTGCATCTTGATTTGGAGCACTTACATTATCATGTACAAGCAATTAGGGTTTACTTTCTAGGTTGCTCTAGTTTGTTTACTTGCATTTTAGGATCTTGCACACACACAAGGTCTGCACACACTACTTTTACAATACAACTTGGCTATTCGTGGAGGTGGAAACCACCAAAGTGGGGGTTTGACTAAGGCAAAACCCTATATAGCCGCCCACCATACCTTTTTAGATATAAGTGCAGGTTTCGGGATTCGGACGACGCTGCAAGTTGCAGATCCGACGGAAGCGGACCGAGACAGAACAACACACCAAATTTCAGAGCAAAAGACCAGGACAGGGGCGTGGGGCACCTTGGTCCTGCCAGGACAAGGGCACTGGGTGCCCTGGTCTCTGGGACAGGGGCACTGGGTGCCCTGGTCCTTCTGTCAGACAGCAAGTTTCAGACAGCTTTTCAGGTTGCAGAACAGCAGTTTCAGGAGCAGTTTCAGGGGCAGTATCAGGACAGTGGCGCTTGCGCCCTCGTCCCGAACATTTTCACTCAGATTTTAACTCTGGGTACGCATTTACATTCTTGTCTTTTCCTTGTGTTTACAGCTTTCCATTGTTTAGTTTCAATTTTGCAATCTTGTTAGTAGTTCATACTTGCACTTTGGGGTTAGGAATTGAACTTGTATCATCTTATCTTTCAATTACAACAAAGGAATAGAAACCCTAATAGGTATCCTGTGGCTCTCTCTTCCACAAAAAGAAGTAGCCAATTGTGTGATACCTCTAGGCTCTTTCGTATTCCACAATGTGTGTCAAAAGGTAGGATTAGGACATGTTAGCCTAGTCTCGCTTTTTCCCCTACACAGATGTATGAACAGGATTTTGGTGTTTCCTATTTTGATGTAATGATGAGATGATTTATGTGATGATGCTAATGCAATGGTTGAATGAATGATGTTATGTATGGATATGCATCTAGATGTTTTTAGATGAATATTTATGGATAAACAAAATGTAAAGTACAAATGTTTATATGATAATGTTTAAATGAATGTGTATGTATAATGGATATTTATAAAATGGTAAGAACTAATGTGTTGTGGAAACAAATGGTTTTATGATTCTAAATGCTTTTAAAAATGATTTAAGTACAAATGATAATGGGATGATACTATAACTAATGGGTATAATAACTACACCTTAATGCAATTAAAAAGATGATAATGAATGCAATGTGAATGAATCTTACAATGAGCATAATAAGATACTTAGTAATGAATGAATGCACCTTTTAACTATAAAAGAATGTATGCAAATAATAAATGATGAAAAGATGATAAAATGATAATGGATAATCTATACTGTATGAATGCCGAGTAAATGATTTTTAAAATAATCAAAGACAATTTGATCCCATGAATGAATCTAATTATTTATGATTGATGCAATGATGCAAATGTTTTAATGAAAACTAAAGTCAATAATGAACTATATGCAATGTTTTAAGTTTAAAAATGACATGAATGTACTTAATGCAAGATGCAACTAAATGCGATGATGATATGATCATGAGGAATGCAAGGTTTTTTAGACTTTGCATGATGCATTGATGATGTATCAGAGTACTCGGTTGTGATTGTATCCAAGACCAGCTTTAATGGTCACTTTTGCATATAAAGCCTACATGTGAATGAATGAAAGGATGGGTGATATGCAACGAAATGCAATATATAAACAGATGAGATGAAATGATGATCCATAGTGTTGTATTTTCATCATTGAGCTTTAAAATGTTGGAAGAGAATACAAGCATCTTGACATAATGATTCAAGATGACCTGAGTATTCCTTTCATGGATTTGATATAGCAAGTTAATACAAACGACTTGATATAAGGGTCAAGTCGACCAGAGTATTGCTTGCAGAACAGACAAGGATTATCTTCGTTCATGCATGAGTTGGATCGTCCTCCTTGATCTTAGGTTGATCATATCCTGAGACAAGTGCATACCGTACTTAAGAGATAAAACCTTTATCGAATTTGGATGAGGAGGAACCAAAGAATGAGCATTGTACCTGTAAACAAACAATATATACATAAAGAATAAAGAATATGGATCCTTGGTAATGGTTCATGCTCATATGGTCGAGGTATACGATGTAGTCAGCAAGCCGTAGTGATCTATGATTGTATTTGGCATAAGATCACGTAGCTTGGTGAACTTCCCACATATACACCATTAGTACATGCCCAAGAACTTCATCGGAAATACTGTGCAACTGATACAAAATAATGTTGAAAGATCCTAATACAGATAAATGAATGATTGTACTCACAAACCAACCAAGTATTTGATAGCTTAACATAATTTTCTTGTCAAAGAAAATGTCACTTTTGTCTTTGTTTTGGTAAGGAAGGATGCATCCTTGTTGAAGATAGTTTCTTGATTGTTGATGTTGATTGTGTGGTTTGATTGATAAATGGTCATTGTGTGAGTATTTTGTCAATGTTTGTTTTGGTATCTGCATGGATGAGTATGTACAAGGTGGTGCCATGTTTTTGTGTGATTTTCGATGTTTTCTGATGTTTTTGGATTTTGAATTGTTTTGAATGTTTTTGGTATTTTTGTGAGTCATTTTTGAATGTTTTTGGTATTTTGATGATTGTTTGGAATGAAGGACTTAATGAATCATAAGACAATGTAGAATCCACTTCCATCAATAGGTTTAAGGGCGTTGCCCCCAGTTTTAGACATGACTATGAAAAAGCGGGATGCTAGACGCATGAAGTACTATCATTAATTTCAGATGAATAACAAGCCATGGTTTTTGGATGGATGGATGTATGTATGAAGTAGATGCGATCGCAACAAGTCTGAAAGAAAATGGAGCCATAGCCTTTACGAATGGCGCTTGTTTGCCAGGTTTTCACCATCGTACTTACCCAAGGTGCCACCGGAGTGGTTTGTTCACCGTTTGGATGCATGATTTTTCTTTACTTTTTTTTTTTGAATGTTTTTGTATTTTCTTCAGGACATTTTTCTGAATGTTTTTTTTTTTTTTTTTTTTTTTCTGGTATGCAGGGGAGCCTGATTCTCTGTACACCTTAGGTATAAAACCATTTGAGGTGCATGTTGTTGATTGGATCTGCAAGTGGTTCTCCTTCTGATGTAGCCAACTGATATGCCCCAGACCCAAACACAGCAGTGACAACATATGGGCCCAGCCAATTTGATTCAAACTTGCCCTGATGTTCTCTGTTTGGTTGATTGTGAGGATTCTCTCATAGAACAAGATCACCTACCTCAAACGTACGAGGTCTAACTCGGTGATTGTAGCTTCTGCTCATGCGCTGCTGATAAGCTTTGAGATGATTGTATGCAGCTTATCGTTTCTCATCAAGTAATTCTAAGTCCTGCAGGCGTGAGACTCTGTATGCTTCATCATCGATGAGATTGTGCAAGGAAACCCGTAATGATGGTATCTCGACCTCAATAGGCAAGATAGCTTCTGCACCATAGACCAATGAATAAGGAGTTGCACTTGTAGGGGTTCGAATGCTAGTTCGATATGCCCATAGTGCTGGATTCAGTTGAACATGCCAATCATGACCGACATCATTGACTGTCTTCTTGAGGATCCTCAATATGTTTTTATTCGATGCTTCGGCCTGACCATTGCCTTATGGGTAATAGGGAGTGGAAAAACGGTGTTGGATATGAAATTTCTCACAAAGTTCACGGACATCCTGATTTTTGAAAGGAAGACCGTTATCTGTGATGATGGACATGGGTACACCATACCGGTAGATGATGTAGTTGAGGATGAATGAGGTGATCTGCTTGCCGATGACTTGGGTAAGTGGAACAGCTTCGATCCACTTTGTGAAATATTTGGTGGCGGTAATAATGAATTTATGGCCATTAGATGAAGATGGATGAATCTTACCCACAAGGTCAAGGCCCCATTGACAAAAAGGCCATGGTGTCATGATTGGTTGCAGTTCCTGGGCTAGTGCATGTATCTGGTCACCATGAACTTGACATTTCTTTCACTTTCTGACAAAGTAGTAGGAATCCTTTTCCATGGATGGCCAATAGTATCCATTGCGCAGGAGTTTCTTGGCGAGTGATGGACCACTTGAATGAGTCCCACAAATGCCTTCATGGACTTCTTCCAAAGCCTTTGTTATCTCATCTTGTTCCAGACATCGAAGGAGAGTACCATCAAGACCGCGTTGGTATAGGGTTTCAGCAATAATGGTATATCGAGTAGTTTGGCGAATGAAGGTTTTACGTTGGTTATTTGATTGGTTGGGAGGAAGGGTATGATCGTGGAGATAGGTGTAGAACTCACCATACCATGGGGATTCGGGACCGTCAAGGTGACATATCATTTCAGATTCGGGGATATCATAAGCGGGAATCCAAAGCTGTTCTACCAAGAACTCGTAGCATGTTGAATTTTGTGGAAGATCTAGGAGAGATGCGATGGTAGAAATAGCATCAGCAGCTCGATTCTGATCTCTTGAAATCTGCTCAAAAGTGATAGTAGTAAATGATGTCTTTAGAGTGTCCACCATTTTCTTATATGGCATGAGTTTATCATCTTTGGTCTGATATTCATCTGTTGCTTGTCGAATGACTAGTTGGGAATCGCCATATACTTGCAGTTCTTGTAATTTCCATTGTACGGCTAACCTGAGTCCTTTGATCAAGGCCTCATACTCTGCTATGTTGTTGGTGCATGGAAATGTGAGCCTGTAAGACTTCGGGATGCTATCACCTTGAGGTGTGATAGACAGAATGCCTGCCCCCGAGCCATGCCTAGTGTACGAGCCATCAAAGTATAGTTTCCATGGTTGTGCTGTTGTGATCATGAATATCTCTTCATCTGGAAAATTGGAAATGAGAGGATGATCACCTATGAGAGGTGCATCGACCAACTGATCTGCAATAACTTGACCTTTGATAGATTTACGGTCCACATACTCAATGTCAAATTCACTTAGAATCATCACCCATTTGGCCAAGCGGCCTATCAATGCTGCTTTGTTAAGTAAATACTTGAGTGGATCAATCTTTGCAATGAGTTGTACTTTGTGTGTTAACAGATAGTGCCTCAGTTTAGTGGCTGCTAAGATTACTGCTAAGCAAGCTTGCTCAATAGGTGTGTAATTGAGTTCATAGCCCACCAGTGTGCGAGAGATGTAGTAAATAGCACACTCTTTTCCTTCTGCATTATGTTGTGCCAGTAGTACACCCAATGCTATACTGGTTGCTGAGATATAGAGTAACAACGGTCTACTTGGATCTGGTGGGATCAGCAATGGTGGTTTCATGAGATAGTCTTTAAGCGTCTGAAATGCTTGCTGGCATCTGGCATCCCACTGAAAGCGGATGTTCTTGTGTAGCAGGTGTGTAAAAGGATGACACTTATCAGCTAGTTGTGCAATGAATCTTCTGATGGATTGAAGTCGCCCTTGTAATGTCCTTACTTGACTTATATTCTTTGGTGGTGGCATATCCATGATTGCCTTAACCTTTGCTGGGTCGACCTCAATACCTTTGCTTGAGACAATGTATCCTAAAAGTTTCTCGGAGGTTACTCCAAAGACACATTTCTTTGGGTTGAGTCGAATACGGTATTGTTCCAGTCTATCAAAGATTTTATCTAAGATGTGGAGATGCCCTTCTCTGGTGAGTGATTTTGCTAATAAGTCGTCAACATAATCTTCCATCATAGTATGCATCATGTCATGGAAGATGGTGGTCATTGTTCTTTGATAGGTTGCTCCTGCATTCTTGAGACCGAAAGGCATCACATTCCAGCAATATGTGCCCCATGGACAGGTGAAGGCTGTCTTATGTTGATCTTCTGGTGCGATCTTTATTTGATTGTATCCTGAAAAGCCATCCATGAGTGAAAGCATGGCATGTCCTGCTGTTAGATCCACTATGATGTCGATATTTGGAAGGGGGAAGTCATCCTTAGGACAGGCCTTATTCAGGTCTCTGAAGTCAGTACAAATGCGGATGCCCCCTTTTGGTTTGCCGACAGGCACAATGTTGGAGATCTATTCTGCATAATCAATTGGCCTAATGAAACCAACATCTAGGAGTTTCTTGAGTTCTGTTTTGACTAGCACTGCAATCTGAGGATGCATCTTTCGAAGCTTTTGCTTGACAGGTTTGGCTCCTTCTGCTACGGTAAGTTGATGCATGACTAAATCAGGATCAAGCCCAGGCATGTCCGCATATGACCATGCAAAGTTGATCTAACGCTTCTGGAAGAACTCTATAAATTTAGGTTGTTCCTCTGGAGTGAGAAGAGATGCTAGATGTATGAGATGAGGATTTTCAGGAGTCCCCACATTGTATTCTTTGGTTTCCTCGATGAGAATCATTGATCGTTCCTGTTGTGTACTAGCAGGGAGAATGTCAAACCCTTCATCCTCAGGCACCTCAGAGAGGTTTTCACCATTAGATACGCTCTTTCTTTTTAGTTTTGTCGGATCAAACAGTGCCACAGTGTGGTTTTCAATGGAAGATCCATGTTTTATTGTTATATTTTTGCAGCTGAAAGGTTTGGCATCCGCCCCGAAGTATGCTGCGCTATTAAGTTCGATGGCGAATCCAGCTTTGTGATCCCCGCTTGGTAGGTTATCCCTTAATTCCAAAAAGTCAATGATGGCCTCTTCGTTTTGGAAGAAGTCAAGACATGGGGGATTTGGTTGGTTCCATTCGATGAGTTCAGGGTGGATAATGGGCATTACTTCATCGACTAGGTTAAGTACGTTAGATGTATCAGTGAGGGTTAAGACGTTATGGTGAAGGTCGTTAATGGTACTCTCCCTATCAGAATTAGGCGTAGGATGAGACGTAGGGTCTGTGGAAGATGTTTCCAGCTCAGGAACCTAAGTGGTCTTTATCTGTGCTTCTCCGTAAACAGGGATGTCTTTGTGTGGTGGAGGTAGTGATGTGTCTTCCTCATCTGAAGTGTTAAGTTGTACAGAATCAAATTCCCACTCATGTGAGTCAGTCTCTAAGTCACTTTCCAGCATCTGATTACTATACCATACTGGGATGTCCTTTGAGTTAAATACTGCAAGTGTGATTGGTTGATGTACCTTTGTAGTGATTAGTGTTGCAGGGCGGTTGATGGGGATAAAGGAATCTGGTATAGGGAGTATTGGCAATGTTGACTCAGTGGTTTTTGCTGGAACTGCTGGTGCCATAGATGTTGCTGCGGGTTTCAATACAGTTGTTGCTGCTAATGGTGTTGTTGGTGGGATTATGGGTTCATTTGGTGGGATGAGTGGCATTGGTGATGGTTGTGTTGGGATTTTGAGCCTCGATGGGGCAGTTGGGATGGTGTTTGAGGCTGCTTTAATGATAAAAGGTGTCCTTTGTGCCATAGGTGGACAAAGTGGTTTGTTGGGTTTTCCTTTGAATCTGAGTTTAGGAAAGATCTCTTTTTCAAAGCCTAGGCCTGTATTACCTTTGGGCTTTAATTCCGGCAGCAGGGGTTCATGTCGTCCTTGTTTGCAATATCCCAAAGCACTCTGACCATCATACCCCATTCGTTGCATAATGAGGAGACCTTTGCCATACTGATCCGTAGGAAGTGTAACTCGCGGTATATCAGTGGTGATGGGATCTTTATAGATCCATTCCGCTAGGTCCTCATCTTGTGTTTCTTCCTCTTGACTCTTTCCAAGAACGAAAGGCATCAAAGTACAGGCTGGTATGTTTAGTGGTTGCTAGAGTACCTGTTGTGGTTTACCATGTGTTCTAGGAGAAGTGGGCATCTGTCCCACACAAAAGAGTTGACTCAAGTTGTATTCCCCAGGACCTTCCTCTGCTATTTTCATCTTAATCTTTTCTTGCTTGGGTATAGTGGTGTTTGAACTGGCAAGAGAGGCTGGACTTATATATGATGTGGAGGAAATGGCTTCTCTATTATTAGGAACAGTAATCTCTGGTTGATGGTTGATATTATGGCAATACGCAAAGGGATTTGCATCGCCCAGGATTGTGATCTCTACACCATTATGTGGGAAATTGATACATTGATGGTAGGTAGATGGAACAGCTTGCATGGCATGTATCCAAGGTCTTCCTAATAATAGATTGTATGGCAGAGGAAGATCCAAAACCTGACAGATGATGTGCTTTACCACGGGGCCCACTCGGATTGGTAGTACCACAGCTCCTTTGGATGAACGCTCCGCATCGTCATAAGCTTTGATTGTGATCTTCTTGTGAGGATCCACTGATTCTATTGCATATCCCAATGCTATGACCAACTATAGTGTACAAATGTTCAGGCCTGCTCCATTATCGATCAAGACTCGCTTGATCCTATACTGGTTGATAAAGCCTTCAATGTGTAGCGAAGCGTTATGAGCTTGCTGGAAGGAAGGGTTGTCACTTTCGGAAAAAGTGAGACAAGGTGATGACTTTAGACTTCCAACCATGGCTTGAAATTGGTCTATATTCAGATTTGCAGGGACTGACGCCTCTTGGAGTGCTTGATCCAAGATAGTTTTATGAGATGGCAATAGGCGCAAAAGCTCTAAAATGGATATAAGCGTAGGCGTTTTGTCTAATTGTTCCACAAGATTATACTGCTTTGGGATGGAGGTGGTACCTTGTGGAGATGCTTTTATGGTGACCTTGCCACGACGTGTAACAACATTGCAATTTGAGTTGAGATTTTTGAAGGTTATAGTTGCAACTTGTTCACTGGCATCATACAGATGATTTACAGTGTAATTATACGTAGCCTGTGTATAATCAGTGGTATCAGTGCCTCACCTGGAAGTGGAAGGACCCCTTTGATCTTGTGATGGAAGTGGATTTTTGAACATCAGATGATCATTATTTGTTGTTTTTGGGTCATGTCCTTCTATTTCAATTTCTCCTCGATCAATAAGATCCTGAATGAGATCTTTCAATCGATGACAATTACTTGTCTTGTGTCCTCTTCCTTGATGGAATTCACAATGTTCAGTATCTCTCCACCATGTTGGTTTGACTTGAGGCTCATAGTTTGATATTTTAGGGAGAGTGACCAAATTTTGAGAAATGAGTTGTCACAATACTGTTTCAATGGGTTCTCCTAAGGGAGTGTATGTGCGTTTCTATTTTTGTTGACGAGGTCTTGGTTCATCGTGAGATGTGATGCGACCTTGATTGGAAGGAACATTTGTGTTATTCTGAGGTGGAGGATTTTGTCCTACAAACCAAACCACAGGTTGTGCATTTTGTATAGTCCTGGCATCCACAACCCCATCGTTGACGATATTCTTGTTTTTGTTCCAGAAGCTTGGTTTATCACTATTGAAGCGTGGGCGAGGACCATCCTTTGGATCATTAAAGATTTTGATGAGTCCTTTCTTGATGAGTACCCATTCACATTTCAAACCCTTGGTGATCATATCATTAAAAGAGTCTGTGTCTTTGACATCCAGGTGAAATTCCATTTCTTCGTTTAAGTTGGAAATGAATATTTCCACTAGTTCTCGTTCAGGTAACTAAAGAGAACGTCTGCTAGACATTTGGCGCCATCGTTGCAGGAATACTGAGAATAGTTCACCTGGTTTTTGTTTGGTGTTGCACAGATCAGCCATGGTGATGTCGCATTCAATGTTATGAGAGTAATGAGCGAGGAATTTCTGGATAAGTTCCTCGAATGTTCTAATGCCACCTGGTAGTCGGGAAAACCATGATGTGGTTGTTCCTCCCAAGCTTTGAGGAAAAAGGCGCATTAGGTAGGTGTCTTCATATGCCACTTCAAGACAAGCGGAATGAAATTCTCTAACATGATCACGGGGATCCCCCTTTCCTCTATATTTTTCAAATTTGGGTGTTTCGAACCCGCGTGGAAAGGGTGGCATATAAAGATTCCTATCAAAAGGATAGGGACAGATGTCATTGAGTGAGAATTGGTTAGTTTTGACACCACTATGAAGTTGTTGGGCGAGATTCTCGACTTGTTCCCGCAACATCTCCATTTCATTTGGAGGAGGAGGTGGTGGGTTACCTCGAGGAATGTTATATCTGATGGGATCTCTACCTCTTTCCTCTTCATGGCAACTTTGCCTTTTTGATGCTTGTCTTAATTGGGCAAGATCAAAGTCAGAGGGGAGTTTTTCTCCTTCTTGAGCGAGTCTTAAGAAGTGAGCGTCCGCATTGCTCTGAGTATTTCATCAAACAGTCTGTTAAAGAGAGGGTTATGCTGGGCCCTTTCTATTGTTGTAGGAGTAGGAGTACTTGGGTTTTCGTCATTCGCATTTCCTCCAAGTGCTTCTTGAAATTCATTGAGGTTTTCCTCTTCTTCTTCTTCCATTTCTATTTCTCGTTGCCTTGACCGTGATCAGGTTTGGGCCATTTTGCTTACAAACTTTTGTTGAAGTTGACTGAAAATGATGATGAGTTTTTGATGAAATGAGAGATTGATGGTTGGTGAATTGTGTTGTATGTGGATCTCTAGCACTTGTAAAGTGGATGTAACCGAAATTCCTTTTTTTGAATTGCTTGTTTGTTTGATAAGTTTTGATGTGATAAGGTGTAGAGAAATCTGAGATATGTTACAGATTTAACTACCTAGTAATGAGAGGATTCACTCATGAACTAGTTTTAACCTGCGTAGGTGTGTCTCTTAGGATGAGCTTATCCTAGATGTAGAAACAATCTAAAAACTGATGTGATGTGTTTGATTCAAGCAATATCTAAAAAAGGAATCTTGGGACAAGAACCTCTTAATGTTTTGAGAGTTGGAACGGATTGGATGATGAAGTGATGATGGATGAAAAAAATGTTTTCAACTTCAATAAAAACTTTGTGTTACAAATGAGACAAACTCTACCTCTTCCCTTTCGGGTGTTTGTGGTATTTCTCGAGCTGTGTTGTATGTGATACAGACGTTTGGGAAAAAGTTGGGATTAATCTTACCTCCTTGGTTTTTGTGATAACTTAGAGCTCTATATTGCATAAAAGCTCTGCGGTTCAATGATTCGGAATCAAATTCGTTTGTTTTGCCTTGAAGATAGAGATGCATGTGACACAGAAATACTCTATGCGAGACAAAGATTTGTCTATTTATATAGAAGAATTTCCTCCTTTTGATCAAAGCCTTTGAGCTTAATGGTCTTCTTTTGATATTCTGATGATGCTTCTTCTTTCGCAAGATGTGAAGAATGGTCATAAAATTTTGACTCTTTTTTGTTTTGCACTTTATTTTTGATGTGTTTGGTTGGATGAATACTTTGTTTTTGGAAGTGATTTTCTTTTGATGTTTCTTTGACAAGAAAACAAAGCAAGCACACAAACACAAGAATGTTGCCTCAAAGGCACAAATGAGTATGGGTCTAGATCAACCCAATCCTTGGACTTTTATATGACCCTTCCTTTAGATGTATTTTAAGGTGTATTTCCAAAGCCTGAAGTCGGCTCAATTTGCACTTGGTCTTTAAAATGAACACACTTCAAACACTTTTTATCCCTAAGGTCGGATGGCCAGTTGTGATAAATTTAGCCCACATCTTGATATTTCTTCGACTTTGGTACTACATACCTTATGAATCCCGTCGTGGCAGGTAAGGATGTGATATACTAAGTCTTGCACGAGCATAACAAATAGATGATCCCTATGATGGGGGAGTCACCACTTTTATCAAGCCACAAGTGACTTTTCAAAAAGCTATGTTTCTACTCAAGGAAATATGTATGGTGAGTATCTTGGGAGCAAAACCATCTATGCTCTTGCACTAAATTATATCTCAAATATCCTCAATCAATAGAACGGGTGGGCTACTACTTAAAGGTGTTTAGTCATGTTCGATGTTTTTGGACATAAGTTCATTCTGCAGTGACTCACTTAAGAGCCTTGTAACTGGTGGTGGGGCCCATTTGTCCTTTCGGCTAGTTACACTGTAGGAACAGCTATACCCAAGGCTACAACTTTCGCTCTCACCTGATTTCTATAGCGGCTCGAAGGATTTACCGCTCGAGGTCGTTCCCAAGAGTATCGATCCCTTGGCAGGCCTCTCTTAAAAAGATAAAATTTGAGTGTTACTAACACTTTTCTCTTGCACCTAGGACCACGAAAGCCAAGGGAGAGGATAGTGTGTGTTAGAAGTGGGCACACTCGACCAACTTTTTGCACAAGTGTGCCAAGCACAAAAAACACTTGTTCTTTTTAATCCACCATTGCAATGTGATCTAACTATTTGGAGATGTTGTTCCAACAACCATTGTGTTCTTTTCAACTTCAAAGGCAATGTGTTTTGTAATCTAGAAATTGGAAATCCTAGTCAACTTAATGAAAAACACGTTTGCATGAAGTAAGATCGCTTGCAAAAATCAAAACAAGTGGATTGTGTATTTTATGTGCACCAAAATTTGAAGTGTGGATTTGTAAATTCTTTAGTTTTATGCAAGGAAATCAAATTTGTTTGTTGATTTTAAGCACCAAAAGACAAGTGATCCTAACTAGAAAGCAATGAAATTTTGTTTGTTCAAGTTTTAATGCACCAAAGGAAAATTTGTGATTTTTAATGGTGAATTTTAACCTGCACAAACAACAAATTGTTAGTAAAATCTATGTCCAAGGGGGGGGGCTTCCACAAGCCTAAAATTTTCACTTTTTCAGTTACAAGGTGATTTTTATGACATTCTGTTACAATAGCGCTAGTCTGTGTTTGAACAAAGGCGCTATTCAACACAAAAGCGCTGAAAGAAGGGGAAAGACAGAGAGACAAAAGTGTTGAAAAATGGTTAATAGCGCCAAAACAACGTCAAAAGCGCCAAAACAATTCCAAAAGCGCTGAACTTGAGACAATAGCACTATTGTAAGAACAATAGCGCTAAAACCATAAGTATCGGTAGTGCTAGAACGTGTTCAATAGCGCCAAAGCGCAACCTGTGTGACATTTTCAACATTCAAACATGTTAAGGGGTAAAAAAAATGATATTTTTGGTGTTTCGATTCACGTCGGGTTCACCAAATGATGCCCTCCTAAATGGACAAGGTTAGTCAATGATAAATAACACACAAGACAAGAAACCATTAGTGTTAGTCAATCAAAAACTAATCTAAACAGGAATATCAAGAGAGACACTAAAAACATGAAAGTATATTTAACTAAAGAAGCAAATATGATGAGGCATCGCCAAATACCTCCTAACATGCTCTTAGCTCCTTCTCTCTTGTTCCTCTCCTCTCCAAGTTCCAAAATAGTGTAGCTCTCAATAGTTTTTTGCACTATGGATGCTTATGGAGGATTGAGATTGAAATATTGCTCTAAATGTAAATAAAGAAGCTAATACTATGCTATTGATACTAAAAATGATTTATTTTATCCAAAATGACAAGATATTAGTTGATTATGCTAAAATGCTCTCTTAAAATGCCTATAGGTTAAATGCATACAAGTTTTCAGGATCTGGATTATGAAGAAATGGGCTCTATTTATAGGGAAAATGGAGCAATGGATGGTTGAGATTGAGTAATCTCAACAAGGGTCAGGATTGAATGATTTTAAATCCATGTGAGAGCTTTCAACCCAATCCCAGGATGACAAGTGTCAATGTGAGATAGGTTGAGAGGAGAGGGAATAAGCATTTAATGCTTGACATGACCTTGGGAATTAAAGTCAAGGTTGCTTGAATGAATAAACTCTTTATTCAAAGAATAAAGCTTTTATCCAATGGATAAACTCGTGCAAATGTGAAATGGATGAATATGGTCAAAACAATAAATGTTTGGGGAGACAAGTTTGAAATAACCATAAATGGTTATGTAAGAGCCATAAATGGTCATGTAAGAGCCATTAGTGGTCCTGGAAGACTTTGGGGGTTAATTTGTTGAACACACAAAGCATTAAATGCTTTTCAAAGACTTTGGAGTCTTTGAGAAGTGACTCCATTTTGCTTAGGAATGTGACAATAATTAAGGGATAGATTAGGCTAATTAGGAAGGGGTTAGAAGAATCTAGAAGGGGATTAGATTTTGCAAGTGGATTTGGTGGGTGAGGGAAAATAGGATTTTATTAAAATAAAAATTCATTTATTTCAATAAATGTGTGCAAGTTGCATTTGTAGGAAAATTCAAGTGGGGGGGGTTTTAAAATGATTTAAATAAATGTTAATTTATTCAAAAGAGGAATAGGGGGATTTTAATTAAATAAATAGATTTTATTTATTTAATTGATTGGAATTTGAATTTAATGAATTAATTAAAATAAATTGAATAATTTATTTAATTAATAGGAGAATGTTTGGAGATAAATTAATTAAATATCTATTTAATTAACTGATGGCTAGTGGATTTTTAATCAAATAAATAGCGAATATTTATTTAATTAAGCTGGACAGATTTGTGTGACTACAGGAACCTATGAAGAGGTGAAGGAGAAAGTAAAAATGAGCATTGTAGTTCCTAAGGCTACAAGAAAAGCTACAAAGATGATAAAGGCTTTATCTGAGAAATTCGGAGAAGAATCCTCCTCTACACCTATCAAAGGCAATCTTGCCATTACCGAGGAAGAATCAGAAACACAGGAGGCTACAATAACATTGAGCACAGAGTTGCCAAAGGGAAAAGTTCTAAAAAGAAAGAAACAGGACATCACAAAGGCCCTATCGACTCCACCAACAAAGAGACCCAACACTAGAGCATCAGCTGCATCACCGAGCAAGAAACAAAAGACTATTGTCGTTCCTAAGGTAACTAAGACTTACAAGAAATCTACTCGAAGACTCATTTTGGCAAAAGAGTCGAGTGATACAGAGTCTGATGATGCAAACAAATTCCAGGTTGTGAAAAGCAAAAAGGTAAACATTCACAGTGTTGAAAACTTTTGTGCTAATCTCAAAGAATACCGTGGATTTGCAGGATTCAAATATGTTAAGTATGAGTCTAGGAATAATGATGAGAAATGACAGATTGAAGAAGCTGTCATATGTACACTTCTGAAGTTTCGGTTAGCACCATTAGAACTAGCAAAGTCACTTTCAAGTGAACTCTACTCACATATTGACAATAGATGGAAATATGCAATGGATTCGAAGAGACAAATAAGAGAAAGAAGTCTAGTCCATCTATTTCCTAACATGTCCGTAGCTGAAATCAAGGAGCATTTGTCCACATACAATTCAAAATTTCTTGTGAAACAGAGAGCCTTAAAATTGATGAATGGACTATATATTGATGTGGAAAATGAGACTAAAGCCAAGTGGCAAGAGATCTTCAAACAAAAGGATGTCGGTGAACAATCTCAAATTGAAATTGTTGATGTCACCGAGCAAGATCCAGCTGTCACCAAGCAAGGTCCAAACCCGGTTGACACTATACAAATTGATGAAGATGTAATGGATGAAGCTGCATCGGAGCAGGAAATGATTGAAGGCACCACTTATGCAAAACTTGTCTCTAGTGAATCTATCTTAGAACAAGTTTAGTCTTATCCGTCGGTGAAGCCACCAGTCTCAACCGAAGCTCCAAAGGACACCGAGCAAGCTACCGAAGGCAACAAATCTGAAGCTGCAGGTGACACAACCAAAGATCAAACGTCTCAAGCATAGACAAGCACTACAAATATTACAGATGAGACCCCTAGCACCGAACCACCCAAAGACACTGCAATTGCTACAGGAACAAACCAAAGTGTTGCATCTACCAAGCAACCTACCGAGGGTCAGCAAGCCTCACAAGAACTTGTCTTAGTGCCACAGACCAAAGGAAAAGAGAAGAAGGTGAGAAAGCGTGGTTTTAAATTTGACTTATCTAAACCAATCGTGTTGCCCAATGTAGACATTTCCAAATTGAAAGGGCAAGCACAAATTGAATTCGGTGAACTATGCAAAGCAAAGGCCGAACAGGAGAAGCAACTGGCCATACAGAAAAAGAACAAAGTACTTCAAAAGGTTAGGACACTACTCATAGAAATGCTATCATCAGCAACAGTGTCAACCGATGCAGCCATCCATATTCAGTTGGATGAACTCCTTAATCAGATTGAAACATCTGGAGTTGATGCATCTGAGTACTTAAGCAAGCTCAAGGATAAAGAGCTTACAACAAAAATGATAGAGGAAGTACAAAAATCAATTGTTGTTGGCAAGGTAAAACTTGTCAAATTCATTGTTGAGTTGTCCCCTTAACTCAAGCACATTCTTTATTTATTTCAGAAATTGTGTACATTTTCTTTATTTATTAAAGATATCAAAAATAAAACTGATGCAATTGAGAAAGAGATCACCGATCTCTCATCCAAGTTGACCACTGAGCCTAATTCAGTTCATAATTTTTACAAAAAGCTACAACAGCTCATGGCTCAACAGTTAGAACTGAGGAATGAAGAGCATAAAATTAGGATGGATATAATGACCCTTCAAACATTATTTCTTCCTCATCTATCATCAGTACAGGAGCAGCTCAACCGAGCTACAAGCTTATCAACTACACAAGAGGGAAGCACTCTTGATGGCTTGATATCACTCTTATCTGATATTCAAGCACAAAGCTCCCTTATGGAAAGTCTCAAGGACTCACTCTCAGTCGCCCTCACCGACGCCCAAACCAAGTATAAGACTATTTTTGATCAGTTACCGCCTCCAGATGGAAATTAAGTTTTTAATGTTTGTCAAAAAGGGGGAGTAATATTATGATACTACATAGAGGAAAGCCCAGCAAAGGGGGAGTAATTCTACACTTGGAGAGTAGTACAGTTTTGATAACACAATTTTGAGTAATGTATATAAGGGGAGTATACCGAGCAGAATATACAGAGCATTCAGAGCACACAAGTATAGAACAGAATTGAACATGCAAAATTCAGAGTTATGTACAGGATAATGATAAGGGGAGTATATTTGCATATACTATTTTATTGACTATTGTACATATTGTCAAGTATAGTCATTTTGTCAAGTATATAGTTTTTGAGTTATGACTTTGTAAGTAGTTTTTGTCAAACATCTCAACTAATGTCAAAAGGGGAGATTGTTACTACTTATCAAATTGCCATTAGTTTCATATCCAAAGTCATACTATATATTCTAGTCAGTTAGTATTACCGAATCATGCAGTCGGTACACACAGAGAAGTCGGTATGAATAGTCTAGTCGAGTACTGAAGAAAGCAGTCATAAAACGCAGTATTCACTGAGCTGTTTACCGAGTAAAGTTTCATGGCTATTGAGTGGTAAAGTTAACTCACCGAGTTGATATTCACCGAGTGAAAGGTTTTACCTGATACATTGAACCTAGACAGGCACATGAAAATGTGTTACAACATCAAGGCACATCTAACCGTTTTTGCATTGGGAATTGCACTATGAGATTGTGTATGATTACAAGGTCAATCTAACCAATGAGATATTTTGTTTAGTTATTCATTCGAAGAATCTTTTGTAAGATCGAAGCAATGAATCAGATCACTGCTGTAAGAGATCTATTTATACAGCATGATTCTAGGGTTAGATAGATGAGATGCAATAAGAGATAACAGAGTGTATGCATGAAGGAAGACTGTTACAGAGACACAGAGAGGTCACCGAGAAAGTTATCAGTGAATAGTCGAAGAACAGAGTAAACAGAAGGGTTTATCGAGTTTCATTATGGGTTACCGAGGTATGCTACAAGCTAGGTAATCTTATTCAGAGCACATAGAATCTGCTTTAGCATTTCAGATGTAAAGTTGCAGATATTTGTAATGATTTTATTGTAATATTTTGAAGTTGAAAGAGAAACCTTTAACAGGGCAAAAGACTCTAACCAAGTCTATAAATTGTAAATCCTTTAACCAGATGCTAAACTTATATAGTGTTGTAAAAATCTTTTAGTAAGGTAGATCTAACTGATCTTGATACTCCTAAGAGGGTAAGCTATCAGAAATAGCTAAATGTAGCTCTAACCGAGCATTCTTTATTATTGCAGTAGTGAAGTTGTGGGTGCCATCCCCACCGCAATTTTTCTCTCTAACCAAGAGTTTCTGCATGACCAAAATATATGTGTTATGGAGTAAATCATGTATGATTGTTATCTGTTGATTTTAGTTTTATTTTATGTTACTGCACTATTTTGTTTATGCATAACAGTCAGGTTATTATCAGAGAAAAGTTTTGGAGTACTGATTCACCCCTCCCCTCTCAGTACATTAGCTTTCTATATTGGGCCTAACATGGATATCTTAAATAAATAAAAAATATTTTTGAGAATATCTATATAATTTGTTTTGGGGATTGCAAAATATTTTTTTTCTATGGAAGGTGGAGTCATCAAAATTAATGTCAAAGTAGTCAAGATGGTGTATACACCCTACTCTCTATTTTGTTTAACTTGTCTTTGCTTCCTTCCTTTTCTCTATTATCCATAATTTATTGTGTTGTATAGGCAAAAGATCAAGGACACTATTCTTTAACCATGAATATGTTCCTAGGATGATAGTTCAAATGTGGATTCTTTTTAGTGCACCAAACTAAATTTTTTATTAATAATTTCATCATAAATGCATCTAGTATAAGAGAGGATAGTTGAAAGATGATAGAGCTGAGATGAATTCCTATAAAGATTAGCATCTAACATCTTATTTTGTGAAACATATACTTAACCAAATTAGGGTAGCAAAATAAAAGTTAAAAAAGGGGCTAGCAAGCTATGCAAGATGACTCCAGAGAAACTCCATAGTTAAGCACACTTAAGTTTTTAGTAATATTAAGATTGGTGAAACCCCATATAATGAATGCTAAGTGAAATCATTCATGCTCATAAGACAATTGTTCTTGTAAATCATTCATGTTCATGAAAAATATATATGCATTATTAATACTAGAATTGTTACAATAAATTATAAAAATGAACCATTTTTAATAAATATATAATATTCATCTCAAGAGAAAGTTGAGAATTATTTTCTTGTTTCTTAATGCACTAATAAACAAATGTCCATTTTCACCTACATTTACAAGAGATAGTCACATGTCGAGCACAAAACAAATGAACCTAGAAGATCACTCCTATCGTCTTGCATAGGATAATAAAGTTTTGATCATTGATTTGGAAAATATCATAATTTTTTCACTGAAGGCGATCCTTATTTGAGAAGGGCGACCTGACTTCGATCGTCAATGATGTGCAATGAACAAAAGGGGATGCAAGACGATTCAAGCGTCGGTAGTCATTAGATTTTATTTTGAATTTTCCATTGCCATGTTCTCCTTACCCCATTTTTTTTTTATTCCGTCATCATCGGTTTCTCCATCGTCATCGTTTTTTGTTACGAGTTGCACTATTACCGCTATTGCGAAGGATTTTTCACTTTACTATGCTCACTTACCTAGGAAAGTCCATAGACTGGCGTGCCAAAGGGAGAGCACTTAAATAAAACATTTTAATTAGCTGATAGGCTTTTGTTATAAGTGGACTTGCTCCACTACATCTTCCCAAAATAGTTGTCTCGTACCTTAATATAATGTGGTGGACTATAATGCTATAATGTGGCAGAAAATAATAGATATTTGTTATGAGGATTAAAAAAGTCTACAAAAGCTGTTAGAAGTTTTTTAAAAAACAATTAACCAAAAGTGACAGCGATTAGTAGAAGTTCATGAAACTTAATAGCCAAATGCCAAATTTGCAAATAATTATGCGATCCTCAAAAAATGAAGCCACATCTACCAATAGAGAAAAAAAGGAAATAAATGAGAGCAATTAGCAAACAAACGCAAAAAATCAGTTACTACGAGCCACCTTTAACTACCGCATTAAAATTTGATAAATACGCATGCAAAAATTAAGATTGCTTACAACACCCTTCAACAACAAGTAAACTAGTTAAATCTGCAATCTTTTCTTTTTCAACCGCCTATATGCCTTGGACTGTTTGCATTTATTTATTTCAATCGCCTATATGTGATCCATGAGGATATGCTCCGTAATAGTCCGATTATATCGGCAACTAAAAAAATATGTTTGTCGCGGCAGGTGAACCAGTGACCCCCCCTGTACAAGCTTTACTCTCCCCCATTCTACCGCGAGATCTCCGCTGACTCATTTTGGAGGCAGGTGGTTTTAACAAATAACAAAAACCGCTAAGATGAGGTCTGTGGGGATCGAACCCCTGACCTCCTAGCTCCCGCACATGGCTCTAAACCATAAAGTCACGTGATATATCCGAGATATAAGTAAGAAAAATTTTATTTAAAGAATCTCACTGGGATAAGGCCGAGATTGGAGGGCTCGCGTCAAGCCTGAGCCCCTCCAAAATAAAACATAAAATCAAAACATAAACCCAAAAAAATTATCAGGGTATATTTTAAACGGGTTACAATTATTTTTAAAGGGGATTTTTAAGATTTATTGTTGTAAATGGGAGATAGGTAGATTTTCAAAAATCATATGGTTATGAACCAAATTTGGCAAAAATTATGTATAAAAGGGGGTGGCTTAGGAGTTTGAGATGGTGGTGATTTGTGAGAGAAGTTTTTTATGAAGTTTGAGTGTTCATCTCTATGCAAGTTGGAAGGCTAATGTCTTGTTGTTGCATTTGAAGGAGAAGGACTTTGTACTCATTGTAGTCAGGAGACTTGTAACTTGTGCAAGTTGAAGACCTTGTAACTATTGTTGGAGCATCATCAAGGATTGGTCACTCTGTTGGAGAGGGGCCCGGAGACGTAGCCATATTGGTGAACTCCGTTATCAACTCGTGTTCTTGTCTTCTCTCTTCTTTCTCTCTTTGTTAATTCATCACTTTATTATTGTTATGATCATTTAAGCATTTCAATTACTTTTTTAAGACCTTCAATTTAATCGTTGTGATAGTTAATCATACACGTGCAACAGTCATAGATCCTAACATCATATCAAGTGGTATCAGAGCTTGTTGTGACTAGTGTTTGCAGAGGTGAATGATAATGAGAGCCAAGAGCCAACAAGGAGAAGGCACACTTGTGGAATATGACCCAGATATCGGAAAAAGAAGGATTTTTCCACGTTCAAAGATGGCAGCTGAAGAAGGTCAAACCAAGTTCGATGGGGAAGCCTTACAAAAGGCATTTCTTGATATGAAGTCGATGGTTGAAGTTCTTTTCCAGGAAAGACAAGAACGGCAGAAACAGGAGAAAGGAGGCACATCGAAACTAGAGGATAAAGGCAAAAGATCGGGAGTTGGTGATTCCCCACCAAAAAATCCTCCTTCTCCTCATTCTTCTCCTTCTCCCCCTTCTTCTCCATCTTCTTTTGTTAATCCTTTTAAGAGAACACAAGCCTGTAATCAAACTTGATGTAAAATTTGAATTGCCTAAATATAGTGGGGAACTAAGTGCTGAAAAACTTGATGATTGGATACAACAAGTAGAGGTTTACTGTAGGATACAAGGCCTGCTAGAAGATGCTTCTAGGATATAATTGGCTACTCTTCGTTTAGGAGGTACTGATCTCACCTGGTGGGAGAGTAGGACACAAGAGGAGATTGCCCATCATGGTAGAGTTAGGATGTCCTGGATGGAGTTTGTTGCCACTCTAAAAGAGCAATTCTATCCTTTAGGACACATGCAACAACTAACTATGAGTTGGCAAACCTTTAGGCAAGCAAAAGGTCAATCGGTGCAAGAGTACACCCACGAGTTTAGAAAATGGGCAATAGCATTGAATGTACCTTTGTATACTCAAAATACCCTGCTTAAATATATAGGTGGTTTACATTCCTACCTCCGACACACTATCCTCATGTTGAATCCTTGTAATCTAGATCAGGTATGTCTCCAAGCTACTCATATTGAGTCTAGGGGTAAGAACAATTTTAGTGAGATTTTTGCTAAGAAATCATCCAATAAACCACTAGAGGGAAAGTCAAAGGATAAAGGTAAAGGGAAGAAGATGGCTACAGTAAAGAAAGTGGACGTTAAGCCTGCGTGCTCTCATTGTAAGAAAGAAGGGCATGGAGATGCTAAATGCTGGAAGTTACATCCGGAACTAAGGCCAAAGCAATACGGAGGTAACAAAGGTCCAAAGAAGACTATTGCAGTGATCCAACAAGATCTTGGATCTAATTCTGAAGATAAAAATCAAATAGTTGCTACTGGGATCCAAGGTACAGTGAAAGGTAAAAATAGGTAAAAATCTCTCATCGGATGCAATTATTCCTAATGCAAGTACAAGTAAAGAAATTTCTCTTCCTAATGTGGATAAACAAAGGAATGAACTTTTTCACATTCGTGTGGTAACTACACACACTAAGATTGATACTCTATTTGATACTGGTTCACAAGTCAGCTTAATTTCTAAAGAGGTTGTGAAGAAATTGAATCTAACTACTACTCTACATCCTAAACCCTATCCACTTGGATGGGTGTGTAATGATTCACAATTGCAGGTGACAAAACAATGTAAATTACGTTTTGCCATTACTGTTAATTTCATTGATGAAGTAGAAGTAGATGTTGTACCTCTAGATATTTGTGGGCTTGTGTTATGAAGTCCATATCTTTTTGATAGATAGGCAATCTTTTATAGGGGGGAGAATAAGTATCATTTGTTCAAAGATGGTAAAGAGTACATAGTTAGATCGCATAAAGTTAAAACTAATCTTGCATTAGTAAATGCTGGTCAAATGAAAAGATTAGTAAATGCGAGTAAAAACTTTGTACTGATGCTTGTAAAAGCCAAGGATGATGATAAATTCGAGGCATTTAAGGGGTGTAAACCAGAACATAAGGCCGAATTGGTCAAAATTGTATCTACATATGATGACCTTTTTCATGAACCAAAGGGATTGCCCCCCAAGAGAGAGATCCAACATGAGATACATTTGCAGCAGGATGTGCCTCTTCCTAATATCAGCATGTATCACTTATTTGTTCTACAGAATGAGGAGATCAAGAAACAGGTTCAAGAGTTGGTCGAGAAAGGAGTAATTCGACCAAGCACTTCTCCGTATGGCTCTCCAATTGTCCTAGTGCCGAAGAAGGACGGGTCCTGGAGGATGTGTATCAACTATCTAGCCCTAAATAAGATCACGGTAAAGAACAGGTATCCTCTTCCTCGTATTGATGATTTATTTGATCAGATAAAGCATGCGATTTATTTTACTAAGCTGGATTTGCGAAGTGGTTATCATCAGATTAGGATTGTAGAAATTGACATTTGGAAAACTGTATTCAAGACTAAGCAAGGACTATTCGAATGATTGGTAATTCCTTTTGGGTTGTGTAATGCACCAATCACTTTCATGCATGTAATGAATGATGTATTTCGTCATTTCATTGACGAATTTGTAATAGTCTATCTAGATGATATCCTTGTATTTAGTAAGTCTTGGGATGATCATGTAAGTCATGTAAAGAAAGTTTTTGATGTTTTGAGAAAAGAAGAACTCTATGTAAAGATGTCAAAATGCGAGTTCATAAAGACATCTCTAGTATACTTAGGCTATGTCGTAGGAAATGGTCAGTTGAAAGTTGACCCTGCGAAGGTCGAAGTAATTGTAAAATGGCCTAAGCTAAGTACAGTAACCGAAGTCAGAAGTTTCTTAGGTGTTGTTCAGTACTGGAGAAAGTTTATTTCTAACTTCTCCTATATAGCATCGTCATTGCATACATTGACAAGTACAAAGACAACTTTCCAGTGGAGAGGACCTCAACAGAAGGCTTTCGACACTTTAAAGGAGAAGTTGAGCACCGCACCTGTTCTGACTTTGTTAGATTTATAGAAACCATTTGAGACCAAAACTAATGCAAGTGGGTTTGCCATGGGAGCAATTCTAATGCAAGGAGGTAAGCCGGTATGTTATCACTTTGAAAATTTTACATCTGCAATAACTAACTATCCTACTTATGATAAGGAACTTTATGCACTAGTTCAGAGTGTTAAAAAATGGAAGCACTATCTAATGGGCAAAGAAACAATCATCCACACTGATCACCAACCACTACAATATCTGCATTCCCAATCAAAATTATAGCAAAGTAGGCACTTTAGGTGGATGGAATTCCTTCAACAATTTCACTTAGTAATTAGGTACAAAAGGGTGTTCATAATAAGGTAGCAGATATGCTTTCCAAGCCTCCTGTCATGAATGCTTTGGTTATCCTTCAAGGAAGTTCCATGGTTCACGAAAGTTTTTAGGGACAATATGTCATGGATGAAAACTTTAAGGATATTTATATAGCTCTACCCGTAGGCAAACAAGTAGAAGAAAAGAACTACTATGTGAAAGATAAACTTTTGTATCATTTAGGAAAGTTATGCATTCCTAAAGGTGAACAAGCACAAGTAGTTAGAGAAGCTCACATGTCATTGATTTTTGGACACTTTGGTGTTAGCAGAACAATGACTCAGTTGCAGAAATATTGTTATTGGCCTCACATGCAAGAAATTGTAACTAAATATATCAAAGGATGTATAATGTGTGCAACAAGTAAACCAAGTAATAGGAAGTTGGGGTTGTACACACCTCTTCCTGTTCCGTCTCGACCTTGGGAAAGTGTTTCGATGGATTTTGTTGGAGGAATTCCCATATCTAAAAAGGGACATGATTATCTGTTTTTAGTAGTTGACAGATTCAATAAAATGTGTATTCTAATGCCTTGTAAGAAACAAATCACAACTGAACTGGCAGCTCATTTGTACTTCCAATATGTATGGGTCCATTTTGGGCTCCCTACTTCCATTGTATCAGATCGAGATTCTCGATTCCTAGGAGAATTTTGGTTTGCATTGTGGGATCTCATCGACACAAAGCTAAATAAAAGTACAGCTTTCCATCCACAGATTGATGGACAAACAGATGTGGTAAATAGAACAATTGTACACTTGCTTCGAGGCTACTGCAACAAACATCCCAAGTTGTGGGATGAGAGTCTACACTATGTGCAACATGCTTACAATCATGCAACACACTCTTCTACAAAAAGATCTCCTTTTGAGACGTGTTTCGGGTATGTGCCAAGAACACCGATGGACTTTGCCTTTGGAAAAGATGATGTTGAAGATGGACGTCATGATGCAGAGAAGGCTTTGAAGTTCATTCAAAAAGTCCAAGCAGTTCATCAGGCAGTAGAAGCTCAATTGGAGAAGAGCCAAGCCAAATACAAGGCTTGACATGACAAGCATCGCACAGATCATCATTTTCAAGTTGGCGATCGCGTTTGGTTACATATCAGCAAGGAAAGAATGCAAGGTGAAGGTAAAAAGATTAAGCCTATCAGATATGGTCCCTTTGAGATCTTGGAAAAGATCGGTACCAATGTCTTTCACCTTAATCTTCCTCCATATATGCAAATTTACTTAGTTTTAAATGTAGAAAATCTGAAGTTTTACGAGCCTCCAATGATATTGGATGAAGAGGCTTATGTTCAGGTTCCTTCTGTTGATGACCTCTCACCTGAGTATATGTCAAAACTGCCCGAGGATGTCATTCTTGACATAAATGTCAGATCTTCAAAAAGAGGTGCTATTGAGTACCTTAAGGCTGGACGTAAAGGGATGCATCCTGGAAAAGCACAATGGATGGAGGTTGAAAGAGTGAGGGATTTGTATCCTCACTTACTTTCCGAGTAATCAAGCTTTCGGTGGTCCAAAATCTCTCCAATGGGGAGGATTGATCCAGGAGGATATGCTCCGTAATAGTCCGATTATATCGGCAACTAAAAAAATATGTTTGTTGGGGCAGGTGAACCAGTTACCCCCCCTGTACAAGCTTTACTCTCCACCATTCTATCGCGAGATCTTCGCTGACTCATTTTGGAGGCAGGTAGTTTTAACAAATAACAAAAACCGCTAAGAGGAGATCTGTGGGAATCGAACCCCCGACCTCCTAGCTCCCGCACATGGCTCTAAACCATAAAGTCACGTGATATATCCGGGATATAAGTAGCAAAAATGTTATTTAAAGAATCTCGCTGGGATAAGGCCGAGATTGGAGGGCTCGGATCAAGCTCGAGCCCCTCCAAAATAAAACATAAAATCAAAATATAAACCCAAAAAAATTATCAGGGTATATTTTAAATAGGTTACAATTATTTTTAAAAGATTTTAATGTTATTTAAAGGGGATTTTGAAGATTTATTGTTGTAAATGGGAGATAGGTAGATTTTCAAAAATCATATGGTTATGAACCAAATTTGGCAAAAATTATGTATAAAAGGGGGTGGCTTAGGAGTTTGAGATGGTGGTGATTTGTGAGAGAAGTTTTTTATGAAGTTTGAGTGTTCATCTCTATGAAAGTTGGAAGGCTAATGTCTTGCTATTGCATTTGAAGGAGAAGGACTTTGTACTCATTGTAATCAGGAGACTTGTAACTTGTGCAAGTTGAAGACCTTGTAACTATTGTTGGAGCATCATCAAGGATTGGTCACTCTGTTGGAGAGGGGCCTGGAGACGTAGCCATATTGGTGAACTTCATTGTCAACTCGTGTTCTTGTCTTCTCTCTTCTTTCTCTCTTTGTTAATTCATCGCTTTATTATTGTTATGATCATTTAAGCATTTCAATTACGTTTTTAAGACCTTCAATTTAATCGTTGTGATAGTTAATCATACACGTGCAATAGTCATAGATCCTAACATCATATCAATATGCCACTACCACCTACTACAGTGCCTTCCAATCACTTATCTTAAATCTGCCACTTTTTTCAATTGTGACCTTTGGCATTTCAAATGCTCTCTCAACCAACTGCCTGTGTTTCAACTACCACTACTTGGAAAGCAAACTAATAGAGAGAGAGAAGTGGAACACAAAGAAGGAATAGGTGAGGTTTTAAAGATGTCCAATAACAATTGCTAGGCTCTAGCTTCAATTCCAGCTAAACTTATTCACACCAAGACAATGATATACAATAAAGCGGTTATGAAAATAACAATTTGATTACTCCAACCTCAAAGTTTTGTCCCTTAATCCTTTGTGCATAACATCTTGCCAAAAGAAATTGAATCGATAGTTTGGAGAAAGTCTTGCATTTATTCAAAAGTTCCTTAAGCCCTTCTTTATCTGCATCCATTTTGTGCATATCCCCATTTCTAAGCCCTCATTTTTTCACAAGCAGGCATAATGTTGGTACAAACAAAACGGTAGAATTTGGCTTTACAATTGTCAATACTATTTGCTTGAATTTCTAGAGCCTTTTCGACAAGTCTATTTTTTTGTAGAGCTCAAACTTCTTACAAGAGATGTGGGTCAAATGACCATGTCTGCAGTACTTCATATCACCATTGTCACATATCAACCATATGGCTTTTCTCCTATCGACTACCCTTGCACCCCCTAAGGCTGCAAGTGCTAGTTTTAAACTTTTTTAGATTTAGAACACTACCTATATTATTTGACATATGTATCACATTTTTATCAACTTCTATGAATGCGGAAGGGATAATTTTCAAGTTTGAGAATAATTTATTTTATTTTTTTTGTTAAATTTTTGCTATCTTTAAAAACTTTTATTAATGATGTAATAAATATAATATATTAATATTAGTTTTATACTTAAAATTTTTTAAAAATAAATTAAATGTTAATATTGTAAAAAATATATGCTTATTTATTTTAATGATTATTATATAAAGAATTAAGTAATTTTGAAATACATATTATATAAAAATGTTAATATAAATATAAATAAATATAAATAATTTTGAAATTTTAGTTTTTATTCATTTTAATAATTATAATATTATAGCATCTATAATATATAATTAAATTATTTTAAGATATATATATTATATGAAAATATTCAATAAATATAATATATGAATATGAGTTTTATATTATAAAAATAATGATAATAAATTATATGTTTAATATTTAAAAAAATATATTCTTATTTATTTTAATCATTATTATATTATAACAATATATAATATATAACTAACTCATTTTAAGACATATAATTTCAATAATATTATTTTTTTATTTTTACAAATACTTATACATGTAAATAATAGTAAGTTTTCAATATACATATTTTTAATTATATATTTAAAAATAATTTTTTTTAGTTATATGAATAAGATTTTTTAATTTTGTTTATTTTAATAGTTATAATATTATATGATATATAATATATGATTAAGTGACTTTGATTAATATATATCATATTAAAAAATTAGTAAAATTATTTTCTCTTCTAAAAATACAAATAGGTAAATAATTGTAAGTTTATAATAAAGATAATTATTTTTTAAAATAGTCTTTGGACATGTAGTGTCGCAGTCAAAACACTTTGTTGGTAAAGTGGCCACCAAGGTTCAAATCCCTATTGGGTCATTGTGCTCGCGGGTTTGAACAAAAGTGTTTCATGTGAAGCTAGAGGGCATTTAATATAAAAACTAACAATTTTGGGTATACTTGATATATGGATGATGACTACTACACCTTACATCTATTTTTGAGCCCTTATTATCATTGTTTGATGGCATCACAAGGAATTACAAGTTACAATATATTTTAATTATTGTTAAAAATAAATATTATTTACATTCTATCTAATATTATATAATAATTAATAAATTATATTGTTATTTTATAATTATAGTAGCAACCTTGTTGTATATAATGATATAATATTTATATTATTAATCAATAACAAATATCATCAAAATTATATTTAATATTACATAATAAATAATAAACTAGTTTAATTGTCTTCGGACGTGTAGTGCCGTGGTTAAAACACTTCCTTGGTGAAGCGGCCACCATGGTTCAAATCCCTACTAAGCCTTTGTGCTCGCAAGGCCTTGTGCCTTCGCTGGGTCATTGTGCTCGCGGATTTGAACAAGTGAAGTGTGGGGATGAGGTCCCCCATTTGTGGCCTCGCTGGTTCATAGCTCCAAGTCAAAAGCGTTTACCCCTTATTTAAAAAAATAAAAATAAACTAGTTTAATACTATTTGTATTTTTCTTTTCTTAATTTAACATCATTTGTAATATTAGAAATGATATACACTTTAGTTAATTTATAAATAATGATAGATATAATAGAACCATTTAAATTTAAATTAATGGTTGTTAGATAGAAAATTAAAGCCAATACTAATTAATTTCATAATGTGATTATCAACATACAAAAGTCATTACAAGGATGCAAGGTTGTGTAGACTTTAGGATGACTTGACCTCATAATGTATTAATGTTCAAGAGCATATAATCAAAATAATATCTTCATGGTCATAAGGTTGTATGCGAAACTAAAGAAATGGGAGTACAAATATATGAAAAATAATGACATAGTTTAATTTAAGACTCCCAAAGTTGAGAAACAAGTATAAACAAGAGAAGTGAGAAAGAAGATACAATAGATCAATTGCAATGAAATAAAACTTATAAATAATTTATGACATCAAACATATTCAATGAAAAAAGACACCTCTTATGCAATTTCTAAGTAGCTTCCTTCCTTGGCAATTTCTTAGTAGTTTCCTTCCTTGGCACTCTCTCTATACAATCCCTCAAATGTATTACGTCTTGAGAAGTATATGTGGATAAGGGCATTGAAAGATAGTTCATATGTGACAAATAAAATAAAATGAGGTTGCATGTAAGTTCAAATATTTAACAAAGGCATAGCCACCATACTAGGTGTAAACCCATGTCAAAATATATACATATCTCTACCACTATCTTCCTTTCTCCCCTATCTCTAGACATATCTCACTCTCTTTACCCGTCCATACATGTCCCTCTCTCTGTCTCCCTTTCCTTCTTCCTAGACCTCTACTTCTATATCTCTCTCGCAAACATAACATGAACATGAACCTATTGGTAATGGATTCCAATTATCTTCTTTATTCAAAGGTTTTATTTCAATTATTGTTGGTCCCTTATAAATGAATACACAATTGATTTAAATCTATCACTTCCTCATTGGACCATTATTGCATAAATAACATCATTTTTACGTTGAAGGCGTTTCATTATATGGAACATACCGGCTAACTCTGAACATCGATGGCACAGATTATCAGAGAGGGTCTACAAGACCATTAAAGAAATCACAACCTTCCAATTTCCATTGTTCTGATTCGTTAGTTTTTTTCGCCAACGTGTGCTTTCTTGAAAAGCACATTACCGAGGAATGCCCATAAACGTCGCTTCACTTGCCACCAATAAAGGCATCTCACATGATAGATGTAAGGCAAATGACTCATAAACTAAAGAAAGGCAATTCAAATAATTTTTAACTTATTTTAAAGTTAATTTTTTAATGCTATGTTGCACATGGAAGTTGGAGGCCTTATTTATATATTGATAGATTATGCAAGAATTTTTTATTTATTTTAATGTTAATTTTTTTAATGCTACGTTACGCATGGAAGTTGAAGGCGTTATTTATATATTGATAGATTATGCAACATGACATATTACAGTTTATAATTTAATTTATATTCATTTTGATTTAATTTTAATTAGTTTGAAAAGTATATATATATATATATATATATATATATTAGAAATTAATTTTCTAATTTTAGAAATAATTTATTTTAATTTCTTTCTTTTAGATTTTTTATCTATTATTTTTTTATTTTTTTTAAGTTTATATTAGTAAAATAATTAATGCAATATCTTAAAGATTATTTATATATTTATAAAGAAAAATTTATTTTTACGATTTTTAAATTTTTACTCTTATTTATTTTAATAATTGTTGCATTATAATATATATTATAAAGTGATTTTAAGATATATATTATATGAAAATTTTAATAATATTTCTATTTAACTTTAAAAAATGTATAAGCACATAAATAATAGTATGCTTTTAATAAATAGAATAATTATTATTCATATATAAGTTGAATTAAATAAATAAACCATGAATTGACATTTTGCCTTTTTTTTAGGTTTCATTTTACTTTTAAGTTTTAAAGTTTAGTTTTACGTGTAACTTTTAATATTATATTTAAAATTTTGATTTTGACAATTTTAATATAGTTTATTTTTATTTTCAATAATTTATTTGAAGTACGATTATAATTTTTTAAATTTAACTATATTTACACTCAACTTCATAATAGTTTTAAATTTGTTAATATTGAGTTTATCTTTAAATTAATGTTAGGATTGTTTGCAATATATTAATTATAATTTTTAGGTACACATTTTATTAATATCTCCATTCTAATAAATTAAAAAATCACTTTTACTTTTAAATTATTTATTAACTTAATAAGTTGATTATTTATTATTAATTTTTTAAATTATTATTTTAATAATATTTGGATTTTGATATATTTTATATTAATTTTAAATTTATATTTATGTTTGAAATTTATTTTGATTATGTATGTTTTCTTATGAAATAACAAATAACAATTAGAAGTAATTAGGATAATTTAATTTATAATTATTTGTTTTATTAAAATTTTAATAATTGTCGAATAATCATATTTTTGACTCTCTCTCTCTCTCTCTCTCTCTCTCTCTCTCTCTCTCTCTCTCTCTCTCTCTCTCTCTCTCTCTCTCTCTCTCTCTCTCTCTCTCTCTCTCTCTCTCTCTCTCTCTCTATATATATATATATATATATATATATATGCTTCCCACTCACACATACATATTTCTCCCTCCTTATCTCTATCTCTATTACCCCTCTCCATCTCTTTCTCCCCCTCTCTCTCTCTATTACTTGTATCTATCACCTCCTTTATGCCCACTTCCCCCCTACATTGTGTCTTCCCATCTCTCCATCTATCTCTCTAGCTATATCTCATTATGTTTACCTCTCTCTTAAATTCACTCCATCTTTCCTATACTTCCTCTATATTCATCTCTAACTCTCTTAATATCACATCATATATCTTTATCTTTATATATATCCATCTCCACCTCTCTCATTGTCTCCCTCTTCCTCTATCCTTCCATCTCTCCCTCTATTCATTTCACTCTCTATCACCCCCTCTATCTTTCCCAAATATATCCATCTCTCTATCTCTCCTTTCTCTCCCTCTCTCTCTCTCTCTCTCTTTCTCAGTTTCTTTATCTCTCTACTTCTATTTCCTCTTTACTTCACTCCCTCCCTCTCTAACCCCCCTCTTTCTCTATCTAACTATATATTTATCTACCTCTATATCTCTCTCTTAATATATTTCCCAATCATATGCATGCACACACTCCTCTATCTCCCCCCCTCTATCTCTCTCCCTCTCTTTGTATTACTTGTCTCTATCACCTTTTTTCTCTCTCACTCTTGCCCTATTTATCTCTCCCTTACCCTTTCTATCTATAGCTCATTATCTCTACCTCTTCTATTCAATTCGTCTTTGCCTCTATCTCTCCATATCTCTCATGTTTTATCTCTCATCCATATCTTTCTCTACCCTCAATCCCCTATCCCTCTACCTCTCTCCCTATATCCCTATCTCTTTCTCTTTCCCTTTCTATCTCTCAATATCACCCTCTCCCTCTCCCTCTCCCTCTCTAAATTGAGTTACATCTTCTTCTTCTTCTTCTTCTCTCTCTCTCTATTTTTGTCCCTTTCCCCCCTCTTCTTCTCTCTCTCCCATCCCCCTCTCTCTCTCTCTCTCTCTCTCTCTCTTCTCCTCTCTCTCTCATCTCTCTCTCTCTCTCTCTCCTCTATCTCTCCATCTCTACATGTCTCCCTTTCTTTTCCCATATAAATCTCTCTCTCTCTCTCTCTCTCTCTCTCTCTCAATAATGTTTGTCTATCTCTTTATCTCTCTCTTTGTCCTCTTTATATTTCTTTATATCTCCATCTCTCTATTGCTCTATATCACCAACAATGTCTCTCTCCATCTCTCTCCTTCTTCCTCTCCCTCTTCTTCTATATCTCTATATATCACTTTTTATTTCAATATTTATCTTTCTATATCTCTTTTTCCTCTCTAATATCCTCTCCTTCCCTATCCCCATCTCCATCTCCATATTTATCTCTATATTCTTCTCTATCTCTACCTCCTTATCCCTCTCCCTTGATCCACCCCCCACTCTCTCCCTCTTTTCTATCCCTATCTCTCCCTCTCTCTTCGCTATTGAAAACATAACACAATCCTATTTATAATGGAATTTGATTACCTTCCTGATTTAGAGGTTTTTATTTAGTCATATTTAGATCCATGTAAGTGGAGGTTTGTATTGCACAAGCATCATTTGCTAAATGGCCTACCAATTAATCTCGTGCTACACAAAAGTATAGAAAACATAGACCATCACTTTTCTTATTTGACCTTCCAAACTTCTTCGGCGTACCCATTGCACACCAAGGTGCAATTGCTAGTAAATAAACTTTTTATTACGCCGAAGGCGTCTCTTATTTGAAATGCCTTGGCTGGATTGCAAAATCAACGGTTCAGAATTCGTTAGAACCAATGCAAGACCATTGCAACTGTTTAGTCCATTGATTTTTCCTCTGCTCATTGGCTTTACACTCTTCGAGACAAATGAAATGCGTCACGTCTGAGTTTTATTCACTACGGAAAAGTCTGCATTAACTCCAAGCTCCTTCGAATGAGTCTATGCGTCACGTCCTGTACTTTTTACTGCTCCCATGATTCTCAACCAATGACAATTAAAAATTTAATAATACCCAAATTATATTTAATTTGGACCAAGGCAAAAATTTATTGTGCTAAAGGCGTGCATTATATGAAATGGACGAGCTGTCAGAACACACGACTGACATTGCATCCGTTTCGCATATATTTTGTGCAAGACATATATCTTTTTTGTCAAATTTTCACCTGTCTTTTTTCACATATTTTACTTTATCGTTCCCTGTTTTGCCCCGCCTCCATCCGCATCTTTTCCAAGAAAGTTCCTTTTGGGTTACCATTTATAAACTGCACAAATGAACAGGCAAATATTACAAACCCCACCACACACCGATGTATTTCAAAGCGATGATAAGGAGAAATGTGCAAAACGATGAAATGCATCGCATCCTTACACGTATTTCTCATTACTATTTGTGTTTGGCATTCTATTCGTTGATGTCCATTTGACTACTTTTTAGGAGGACAATAACATTTATAGGCCGCATAATACCGTCGGATGCAGCCTGAAATTTAATGAAAAAGTTTGAAGTTTTCGATGACAAAGTTCCCAGCACGAACTTATCCCCAACAAACTAATCCGATTATTTTCTTACGAAATTAATGCCCCGTATTCCTATAAAAGCTCACTGTGCCACACATAATAATTTAGATTTTTTAAAGAACAAAACATTGAAATATGAGTTTCATTAAATGTACTTAATAATCAATATAAAAATAATTCTAAATTCACATATATTTTTATTTTGCATTAATTTATTTATTTAAATTAATTAAATTAACTTTTTTTGTCTATTTTTTAAAATTATCATTTTTATTAATATTTTTGTTTTTTGATACATTTGGACTTTACATTCAGTTTATTCTATATTAAAGTTTAAAAAATTAAATAAATTCTATTAATTATGTTTTAAAGTTTAATATTTTGAAGTTAGCAATGTCATATTTACTTTGTTAAAATAAATAGTTGGAAAAACATCAAGAGTAATAATTCTCTCTCTCTCTCTCTCTCTCTCTCCTCTCTCTCTCTCTCTCTCTCTCTCTCACACACACACACACACACACACACATACACACTCCCAATTTCTCCCTCCTCATCTCTATCATCTCCCCTCTTCGTCTCTTTATCCCTCTCTCTATCACTTATATCTTTCACCTGCTATCTCTCTCATTCTTTCCTCTATCTTTATCTCCCTATCTATCCCTCTTCATATCTCATTATCTCCACCTCTCTCTTATTCACTTCATCTCTCTCTCTCTCTCTCTCTCTCTTCTCTCTCTCTCTCCTCTCTCTCTCTCTCTCTCTCTCTCTCTCTCTCCTCCATAACTTTATTTACCTATATCTCCCTAGCTCTCTAACTCTCTTTCTATACCTATCTTTTTTCCTATCCCTCTCTATCATACTCTATATCACTTCTATCTATATCTATCCCTCTCCACCTCTCCCTCTCCCCTCTTTCTATATTGAGCTATTTTTCCTTCTCTCCCCCTCTTCTACTCTGTCTACCTCTACCTATCTCTCTTCCTTCCTCCCTCCCTTTCTTTCTACATCCCCATCTCTCTCTCCCTCTCTCCCCCCATCTCTCCCTCCCTATCCCCCTATCTATCTTCCCATTCTCTTCCAACATCTCTCTCTCTCTCTCTCTCTCTCTCTCTCTCTCTCTCTCTCTCTCTCTCTCTCTCTCTCTCTCTCTCTCTCTCTCTCTCTCTCTCTCTCTCTCTCTCTCTCTCTATTTGTCAATCTATCTCCCCCACTATCTATGTATTCTTATATCTCTATCTCGCTAGCATTCTATCTCACCATCTAAATCTCTCTCTAGCTCGCCTCTCTCTTCCTCTTTACCTCTCCAGCTTCCTACATCCCTCTATCTATATCTTGTCATCTCCCTCTTTCTATCTCTCCATCTATTTGTCTCCCAATTCTTATCCCCTTTCATAACCAAAGCATAATGGAAGGGGAGCTTTTGTCAAATGATATAGTAAGAAATGCTACGGTAGATGTATGCAAAATGTGGAAGCATCGACAAGGCACGCAAGCTATTTTGACAAAATGCCTGAAAGAAATGTGATCTCGTGGATGCCATGATTGCATGATATGCACATAATGGATTCGTTGAAAAGGCTTTCGAAACTTTCAAGAAAATGCAATTGGCAGGTGTAAATCCAAATTCCATAACCTTTGCCAGCATCCTCCCTGCCTGTGTCAAAATGGTAGTTTAAAAACAAGGTATGGACATCAATCAAAGCATAGACAAAACATGACAGTATTCTTTAAAAAAATATGATCTCATTGTTTGCAATGTTGCAGGATATGCACAAAAGGATTTGGTTAAAAACTTTCAAGCAAATGCATTTGGTAGCTGTAAAGCCAGATTTTAACAACCTTTACCAGTGTTCTCCCTGCATGTGCCAAAATGGGAGCTTTGGAATATGCTACCAATCCAACTTGTTGTCATGCCACAACTTCCTTGGGTACAACCAAATTTGATAAGCCTCTACTCAGACAAATATAGAATATGAAGACAATGTGTGACTATCAATTGTCATATGGCTAAATGTTTCCAAGATTTAATCAACTAAATTGATGTAGCTCCAATTTTTACTTTCATTTACACTTTATCGCCACCAACCAAAATATAAATCAGGCATAGATCCTTAAAAACTGGAATAAGCATTTGTATCAATAATAAATGACAATTACATAAGAAGATATGTAGAGGAGAGGGATAGATAAAGAGGGACACAAGAGAGAGAGAGAGAGAAGAGAGAGAGAGAGAGAGAGAGAGAGAGAGAGAGAGAGAGATAAATATATAGAGAGCTTAGAGAGATATAGTAATAGAAAGAAGGTAATGAGATAGAGGGTGACATGGAAGAGGAAATAGTGAGAGATGGAGCTAGAAAGGTAAAGATATATCAATATAGAGGTCTAAGGAGAGGGAGACATGTCTAGAGATACAAGGGGAGAGGGAGAGGGTGAGAGGGAAACATGTCTAGAGATACAAGAGGAGATACCTCTAGGGAGAGAGGGAAACATGTTTAGAGATACAAGGGGAGATCGAGGAATAAATATCGAGATAAAGAGATAGAGGTAGAGAGGTAAAGAGATAGAGAGGTATATATATATATCTTTACCTCTCTATCTCTATCTCTTTATCTCAATATTTATTCCTCGATCTCCCCTTGTATCTCTAAACATGTTTCCCTCTCTCCCTAGAGGTATCTCCTCTTGTATCTCTACACATGTTTCCCTCTCGCCCTCTCCCTCTCCCCTTGTATCTCTAGACATGTCTCCCTCTCCTTAGACCTCTATATTGATATATCTTTACCTTTCTAGCTCCATCTCTCACTATTTCCTCTTCCATGTCACCCTCTATCTCATTACCTTCTTTCTATTACTATATCTCTCTAAGCTCTCTATATATTTATCTCTTCTCTCTCTCTCTCTCTCTCTCTCTCTCTCTCTCTCTCTCTCTCTCTCTCTCTCTCTCTCTCTCTCTCTCTCTCTCTCTCTCCCCTCTACATATCCTTCTCCATCTTCCTCTCTATCTAGATATCCGCTAAATCTCTCTCTCTCTCTCTCTCTCAAACATAACATGAGCCTAGATTCATAATGGAGCATGATTATCTTCTTGATCTAACTATCACTTCCCCATTGATACCTTTGTTGTACAAACAACATTATTTTCTAAATTGCCTCAATTGTCCTCGTGTATTTCACAAATGTATGCAAATAATTGACCTCATGTACTACAAAAATGCATGCAAATATCAGACCATTTTTTTTTTCCTAATTGACCTTCCATACCTATTAAGCGTACCCATTGCACACCAAGGTGCAATTGCTAGTCTAACTTCCTACCACTTGACCTCATGTACTACATAAATATATGCAAACAAAAACTAATTTTGTTTCTAATTTACCTTCACAACTCTTCTGCGTATCCATTGCACACCAAGGTGCAATTGCTAGTTTAATATATGCCATCAATGGGCCTCATATATTAAACCAGTAGGTAGTGTGAAAAGTGGCTCATTACTGCGAATACAGTACCTACACCCGACTCAGAACAAGCGCGATCGGTACAAGCGCAAGGGCAGGGTAAAATTCTGAAGTTTTTCCTTCGTGTTATAAGGTACGCAAAGAATTTAATGTTATTGTTGAGGGTTTTCAAGTGACCAAGTGCTATCTTTGCAAATGAACGGTCAAGACTCTATTAGTCTGATAGAAACAAATCCCGTTCGTTCGTCCTGCCCATCACTGTTAATAATTTCTTTATCACATTCTGAAAGCTTCGTGGATTATACTAATTTTGTCGATGTTTGTCTTTTCCAGTTATAGCAGGCGTGTTCACCAAGATAAGGTTGTGTGGTAGCCAATAGTTTTTAGGTAGTATTTCTTCCAAGGTATCGCTTGCTGTGTTAAAGTAGCGTTGTCCTTTGTCAAAAACTAAGGATTGGTAATTTAGTTATTATATATAATGAATTAATTAATAGATTGTGGAAATTTGATTAAATTGAAAATATATATATTTTTTATATTTTATATTATAATTTATATAATGTATATATTTTTATATTAATTTTTTTTAGTTTAAAGATTACTATTATTAATGTTAAAAATTTCGAATAAATAGATTTAATTTATAATTTTTAAAATTACAATATAAATTACATTTTATGATTTATCAATTAAATTGTTTTGAATATTTTTTAAAGTCTTAAAGTAATTAGTGTAACTTAGAAATGTACGCAAATGTAAATCCAAATTCAAATCTAGTATAACTAGTCTTAAACTAAGCTACTTCAAACCTAAGACCTTACAGAAAATCCAAATCACTAATAAAACAAGTAGAAATAAACTAATTATTAAAATAAAAATGGCGAGCGAGGCACGACAGGCAGAGTGCGAAGTGCAGAAGGCAGTATTCGATGATCACTCGTTGGATGGCGAACCCCAGTAGATGGCGCAGGAACATCTTCGGGGTATAATCGATGGACTAGGCGGGGAGCAAAGGAAGGAACTACCAGCAGAAAGGCATAAAAAATGGCGGATTTTGGATGTCGACTGGGACGACCGTGGACCGACACACAAAATCCGAAGCAATGAAAAAATTTCAATGGATGAGGAAGTTGTGCCACAATCGAAAACTAATGAAGAAAATAGCATTCTGAGATCGATAGCAATTGATTTAACGGATGAAGTGGTGGATGAAAAATGCATTTGGGAGGATCTTGCTATTATTGCCAGAATTATTGGTCCGAAGAAACCTAGGCGAAGTATTAGTCCATGGGTGGAGGAAAATTGGGGTAGCCACACTGTGGTGAAATTCCTGCCGAAGGGTTTTTTTGTGGCTATCTTCGCAGAAAAAGAAGCAAGGGATCAGACTCTAAACTTGCAAAATTGGTTTTTTGATAGCTTTCCGTTGTACATCTAGCCATGGACTCCTAATTTTGATCCGTTAAAACTCGCAATATATGATTCACCAGTATGGATTAGACTGTTTAATCTCCCAACCGAATATTTGGGGGACCCGTGCCTTGAGAAAATTGGTCGAACACTTGGGACTCTTTTGGAGATAGATGAGGATATCATTGAAGGCGACTCATATGTGTATGCAAGGATGAAAATTGCAACGGTCAAGTAGATCCCTTCCCATATAAATCTAATAACGACAAATGGAATTTGGAAACAAAACATTGAAATTGAGAAAGAGCTCCATGTTTGTCAAAAATGTGGAAGCAAAACTCATCAAGCCAAAAATTGCAGAATCTTTGTGCGAAGGGCATATAATAAGGAACAAAGGATAGAAAAGATGGAAAAAATGATCTAGTTGAAGAAAGTGAATGAGAGGACTTGACTGCCTCCTATGACAAATGGAACAATGTCGGTTGCTAAGGCACATATTGAACCTATCCCTCAACCCTATCAGATGGAGCCAGAAATGGACAATCCAAATGGAGTGGCTATTCTGAATCAAATCTTGTCTGTTCTGTTGGGTTCTCAGACTGCGAACGCTATTGATGATTGCACAGTTGAAACTGATACAAGTAATTCAAACCCGGAAGATGTTTTAAACAACCTAGATCCCAGATGCATTAGCCAATCAGCTAACACCCTCTTGGGTAGAGAAAAAGGGGTTAAAGGCATAAAAAGCAACAGGCAGATTAGGGAAGAAAAAGCAACAGAAAAAGGCATTGTCAGCGTTCTGGACTTCATTAAGAATTCTAACGGAGGCAGCCCCTCCGTTGGACATAAATGAGAATCACATCATGGAATGTCAGGGGCTTATCTGCCCCTGACAAGAGACGCTTGGTCAAAAGATCTTTGGCCAAGCTTGGGTCTGATATGATTTTACTTTAGGAAACAAATTTGAATGGTGATAAGGTGTCTGAATTCATCAAGTTTTGTTATAAATGGGAGGGACTGTTTCAAGATGCCAGAGGTACTTCTGGTGGTCTTGGAATCTTGTGGAACTCTGGGGTCTTCGAGGTAGTACCAATTGCATCCAATGAATATTGGATGGCCTGCAACATTATATGTAAATCAGGAGGTATTGGCTTTCCCCTGTTTAACATCTATGGGCCGATTAAGACTGATGAAAAGTTAAGAGTGTGGTTAGAGATATACGGTCAATTGCAATTACTGGAGATGCACAAAGTAATCTTGGCTCAGGATTTCAATGTAATTTTAGATATTGAGGATAAAGAAGGAGGACTCAGAAAGAGCACAAGAGTAATGGAAGACTTCAGAGAATTCATTTTGAACTGTCAAGTGGTGGATGTTATTCCTAAAAATGGTAAGTTCACTTGGACCAACAGAAGACTTAACTTCTCAAAAAAAATTGAATGATTGGATTGTTTCTTTGTGGGGGAATGGTGGATTAATGGCAGTTTTTCCATAGACACTAACATTATCACACAAGCTAGATCGGATCATCTTCTTGTTACTTTGTCTATCAACCATGAGGCACCCAAGAACATAAATTACTTTAAATTCAGAGCATGTGGTGGAGGGATCCTAACTTCATTGTTATTCTTAAGATATAGTGGCTCGAAAGCAACACATTTTCGAGATCTCCTAGCTTTCGTTTTGTTAAGAGAATTCAGTATTTTAAAAACAAAATCAAGCATTGGAACAAGTTTTCATTCAAAAATATATTCACTGAAAAACTCAGAATTGAAGAGGAATTGGAAGATATCAATAATAGAGTTATGCTGGTAGGGATGGTCAGGGAAGATTTTCTTAAAGAAAAGCTCCTTAAGGAACAATATGTTGAGCTACTAAACAGAGAAGAAGTCTATTGGCATGATAAGTCCAGAGCATTATGGATTGCAGAGGGTGATCAAAACACAAAAAAATTCCATGCTTCTTCAAAAGTCAGAAGAAACAAGAATAAAATCACTTCAATTTTGGATGATGAAGGAGTATCGAGAAGCACTGAGACTGAATTAGAGCAAGCTGCACTTGACCACTTTGAGAAAATTTTGGGGAGCTACAATCAGACATGGGATGCATCTGATAATAGGCTATCTGAAATCTTGCACAAGCTGGTCTCTAAGGATGAGATGAAAATGTTATGCGAACCTTATTCTTTGGAGGAAGTTAAAAGAGCTACATTTGATCTTCACCTTCGCAAGGCCCCAGGTCTGGATGGAATGACTGCTAAATTCTACCAAAAATGTTGGGACTTTCTGGGTTATGACATCTGGATGGTCGTAGAATAATTTAAGAAAAAAGGGAAGTTTGTAAAAGAATTGAATAATACAATCATTGCCTTAATTCCCAAAAAACAAGAGTGCTCTTCAATGCATGATCTCAAGACCATATTGCTATGCAATACTATATACAAAATCATTTCAAAAGCTATGGCCAGTAGACTGAAGAAGATTTTACTGCACCTCATTTCAGAGAATTAGAATGGATTTACTCCTAGAAGAGAGTTAGCAGACAACATTATTCTTGTGTCTGAAGTCATGCATTCCATACATAAATAGAGAATAAAAGGTATGATCATAAAGCTTGATGTTGCAAAAGCGTATGATAAGGTGGTGTGGCAATTCTTGGTTAAGGTACTTAAATACTTTGGTTTTCCAAATGAGTGGATCGACTGTGTTAGTTTCTGCATTTCCACGGTTAATTTCTCTCTGCTCGTTAATGGTGCGGTTTGTGGCTTCTTCAAAGCTACTAATGGATTGAGGCAAGGGGACCCTCTATCCCCTGCTCTCTTTGTCCTCGTGGAAGAGGTTTATGGGAATTTAATTAAAACAAAGCAATTGACCAGGCAATGGAATGGTATTCGAGTCCACAGATTGATAGAGCCCATCACCCTTTCACAATTCGCTGACGACACAATCCTGTTTGGTGAAGCTTCGATAAAGGAAGCCAAAGGAATTGTTGAAGTGTTAGATGAATATTCGAGGCTGCTGGGTCAGGAAATGAATAAGGAAAAATTGCATATACTCTTTTTCAATACAGGTAGATTGACTCAGAATCGCATAACTCATCTCCTTGGCTTCAGTATTGTTGAGCTTCCCCTCAAATACCTTGGGATTAGAATTAACACGGGCAACAGACAATCCCAAATTTGGGATGATGTCCTAAACTCATGTAAGGTCAAAACGAAACAATGGAAGAATAGATGGCTCACTCAAGTTGGTCGACTATTAATGATAAAATCTATTTTAGTGGCAGTTCCAATTTATAGGATGCAATGCTTTCAATTGTCAAACCAGGTTGGTGCAAAATTAGATAGACTGTTAAAGAAGTTTGTTTGGGACAGGGCTAAGGACCATAGAAAGATACCACTGATAAATTGGGATACCATATGCATGCAGAAAGAGGATGGGGGAGCAAGGTTGAGAAAAATGAACATCCAGAACTTGGCCCTTGGAGCGAAGTTATCTTGGAAGATGTATAAATGCCCCAATAAACTATGGTGCAGAATTTTCCAGAAAAAGTACCTGGACTCTGATGAACCTGATCGAATTTTCACAATTGTAGATACAGATAAGGGTTCTCCCACATGGAACTTTATCTAGAAAAGAAAGGATGTCATCACAAACTATATTTCTTGGAAAATTAGCAACGGGTGCAGGGCAAAGTTCTGGCGGGACTCTTGGGATGGGGAACCGCCTTTATCAGAAAGTTTCGAGGATCAAGATTGGATCAATACCATCGAAACTACTATAGGTGTGCAGGTCATCAATTACTTTGAGGGTGTTGAGCATCATGGCATGATGTCTTGGAAATAGATAACTATTGTTTATGATGAAAATGGATAACAACAATATTGAAAGACTAAATGAATTCAACCACAAAACCCTAACCTAACAACAACAAAGATCCACCATAACATATGAAGATTACCTAAGACAATGCAAATCAAATGAAATCACAAAGATCTCCAATCTTCCTATCTCCATTGATCTTGCTTGATATATTTGCTCTCAGATTTTATGTGTTCACAAGAGCTCAACAAAGAACGAAAATGTGGTTGCAAGTAGGCTTGATCGCATATGAATGTTCGAATGCTAGAGTGCTTGATTAGGGTTGATAATGAAGGAAGCATAGATCCTTATATAGAAGACACTATAAGAAATGGAGCGATAAGATTGAGAGGTGTAAAAGATAAATGGCCGGCTAGGATTAGAGGGTAGGTAGATGAAATAATAAAATAATGAGAGGGTAGGCAGTGTAGGAATTAAGAGATGAATGACATGTGTCATAGGTGGAAAAGGCTAATGAATTAATTAAATAAATAAAGATTCATTTAATTAATAGAATAAGTGGGATCAATTAAATAAATAAGATATTTATTTAATTTAGTAGGAAAGGATAATTTAAATAAATAAATGTATTTATTTAAATGAGATATAAGGCTGGAAGAGGGTAAATGAATTAATTAAATAAATAAAGATTTATTTAATTAATAGAAGAACTAGGCTAAAAATAATTAAATAAATAGATAAGACAATTTTAGGTGTCTACATTTTGCCCCTCTTTGAGACAATGTAGCTTGTCGCGTTGTTTCGAAGAAGATAATATGAACTGATACAAAGTTGCCCCAAGATGGGAATGATATGCCCCCTCGAGAGATTGGATGAAAATGTTTGAAAAGATCATAGACAATCTCTCGATAAGAAAGAAAGGCTAGAATGGACTGACTAGATAGGATAGAGTGACAGAGTCATGGGATAAAGAAGACTGACTCGGGAGACTAGGGCTAGGGTAGTCTATAAGATAGACTACGAGGGAAAACATCCTCATTGTCATCCACACATCCAAGAGATCAGAGTGTAGAGAGAGAATAGAGCAGCAGCAGTCAACAACGATGGCTTTGGTTCACAGATTCGATCGCGTTTGTCGATTTCAGAGGTCAGCAGAGGCAGGAGAGCCAGTAAGTACCACAAAACCTCCTTGTACTTTGTCGCAATAAATGTTGTCATTAATGCATGCTAGGTAGAGCAATAAATGCGCATTAGAAATGTCAAGCAGGGGGGGAAAATGCTAAAGTGCATCTGTGCTGGTGCCAGGTGTGTCTGGGTAGGCTAGGGGCGTCTATGAATGCAAAGGTGTTTATGTCAAATGTGATTGCGTCTATTATATGCAGGCGCGTCTATTCTATATGGGCACATTTGTGCTATATGGACACGTCTACGCAAAGCAGAGGCACGTCTATGTATGTCAGGCACGTCTGTGCAGAGCAAGCACGTATGTGTAGTATGTAAGTGCGTTTATGTCATGAATGCGCATTTGTGTCTTCAAGGCCAAATTGACAATTCTGTGATGAACATACACTGTCGATTGGATAAGCTGCTAAGAGGATACACTCAAGCAGGTCCTCTAGGGAAGACTAGAATAGCAGATAGGGCTAGGATTGACAATTCTGTGATAGAACATACGTTGCCAATCAGGAAACTACTCAAGAGGATACACTCAAGTAGAGGCCCTAGGATAGGATAGATCAAGGCACTTTGTGATGAATAGGGAATGCCAAAACATAGTAGTTTGTGATGAACAGGGAGTACCACTAGGATAAAAAGCAACACTTTATGATGAACAGGGAGTGTCACTAGGATAGAATACCATAAGCACTTAGGATAATAAGCAGCATTTTGTGATGAATAGGGAATGCCACTATGATTGACACAGTTGATTTGCTTGACTGCAGGAGTACCTACCTATGCTGGAGTCATGAGAGAGATTCTCGTCGACTCAGAGCTTGCGAGCAGAGCTAACAGTTGAAGAGAGAGCAGCGGTTCAGGCTATGGGCCTGCGACATATTTTGTATGTGCCTGATTTTCGGGTGAACATGGGGTTGCTAACTGCGTTGGCTGAGAGATGGCACTCAAAGACTTGTACTTTTCATTTGTTAATGGGTGAGATGGCAGTCACCTTAGAGGATGTATACAGGATACTACAGATACCGATCGATGGGGAGTTAGTACCCTACGATCGAGACGGAGACACGGATGCACTGAGATGAGTGTTCCAGGATCCGTGATTGGAGATGAGGGCTAGACACGTGGCTTGGGACACCATGACAACTACAAGATTGGCACTACCGGCGGTACTGACATGAGTGATCAACAAGTTCCTATGTTCAGATAGGGCGACACGAGGGTTGGCAGTAGAGGACACAGGGGCCGGTTACACCTATGTTCTATGAGAAGGGGAGGAGATAGCCTACCAGAGAGAACTTTACTATGGAGTGGTGCCACTAGATTAGTGGGCTAGGAGCTTCCAGAGACCATCACGGACTACGACGACCACTGGAGGGAGAGACAGGAGACAGGCGTCTAGCGGTGGGGTTATGGGTCCTCCACCACCACCAGATAGAGGGGCAGGAGATATGATCTTGGGGAGAGTCCTTCCAGGGCTCAGACTCTGTCAAGGCTAGCCGGCTCTGAGGGAGGGAGTTCATCATAGCCTTAGAGGGCTCCCTATGTATCAGTTTTGTACCATTTTGTATGATGATGTAGACACCTTCGGGTGATTGTAGCCATATGATTTTGACATCATTGTATCATGACACTTATGATTGTATATATGAGATGATTCATCCTTGTGGTAGCTATATGCATGTGTACCTATGTAATGAAATGTTTCTATATGTTTTCTTATGATATGGATGCAAATATGCACATGAGGAAATGCAGTATATTTGTTTTTTTATGTTTTTATATATTATGCAAATGTGAATGTATGAAATGCAGATGAATATGATAATGCAAATAACTATTTACATGATGAAAATGTAAAATGTGATAACATGTGTTGTGCACGGGATGTGATGCAATTGTGATATCTATATGTATGAAATGATAATATGTGGCAATGCAGGTGCAAACTATATGAAATGCAAATATTTTTGGCATGCCATTATACTCAGTCATGTGATAGCAGGCTACATAGACTCAAGAAGGACGATGGGGGTCAATCAAGAAAGGGGGATGGAAGATAGAAGATATGGAAGTGAAAGAGCTTCTTGTGCGTTATCATCATTGAGCTTTATTATGGCAAATAGGTTATGACAATCCAAATATATGTTTGATCCAGAAAGTCATTGTACCCATTTGCATGGAGATCAGATAGTTGCAAACAAGGAATGCCCCAGTTCATACTAGACTCTCAATGTCCTCATATCCTTGGACAAGTCATAGCATTACTAAGAGACAATCCATAGACATCAAATAAAAATAGGTGACGATACCCCATCCTCGCCTTTCTAGTCAAAGACATTGGAGATAAAATCTCGAATCAGAGACATCTTGGAAAAGCTAAAAGACATGTCACCAAAAAGATAAAATCAAAAGAAAACCAAGACTCGACACCAACATCCACTGTAGTCCTCAAGTTTAGTGTCTCCTGTCACTTGTGTAAGTCTATTTGATTATGGTCACAATGTTTATTTTCATAAAAGGATAGATAGCACTGAACCATAATGTTGTCTGAGTCTATTTGAAAGAGTTGATTTGTTGAAGCCCATTGTTGTTGTTGTGTCTCATCTGAAACTGATTGAATCCATGCAACTGATACTTTATTGCAGAGAAGGAGGAACTTTAATGCAGATTGGCGATGCAAATGTTGCTTTATTGCGGATTGTGCATGGATAGACTGAAGAAAATTGGAAGAAACTATACTCCTCGAAACATGTGATGCTCGTAGTTCCACACCCATCACTAGACGTAGGTTTTGCCTTAGCCACATATAGGAGCTGATTTATTATGGATGGAAAGGGGTGAAAAGGGAGGTTTATTATGAATGGCTAACCAATCTTGGGTAGATCAATAACAAGCCATGATGGGAATGGGTAAGTTTATTATGGATGAATAGGCTGTGAGTGTGTAGAGAAGGAAGAGATGAAGGAGATGATGAAAACATTCGGGGAGAATGCTTGGGAAGTCTTCAGGTGTGTTGTGCAGAATGGGAACATGACCCCATTTCGCAGAATTACAAGCTCAGAGTCATGGTGGTTCTCGGTTGGGGCTACTGAAAATGTAACTAATGTTGGAGAATTTGCTGGGGTCATCATGCAGACCCTCAATGGTGGTACATAATATGTATTAGGACTAAGTCTGGTTCTGTCCATTGGTGTGTTGGTTTAAACCTTCGATTTTTTGTATACTGGGATGGATGGGTAGTAGTATTGACTGCGGTCTTGCTAACAAGTTGTGAGGCCTTTTGTAATCCATTTTTAATTAATATGAGGGTGCTATCCCCTATCGATAGCTCTTACCATTAAAAAAAAAAGTAGAAATAAACTAAAACAAGTAAATAAGTTAGGGAAAGTATTGAAATGGTTCCAAAAACTCATTTTCCTCAAAAATATTGCACAATAGTTGGACCAAGCACACCATTGTGGTATTTGAGTGTTATGTTTTCTCAAAAGAGGGTCACAAATTTTGAGCCAAACTCCAAGCTTCAAATTTAGTATGAGAGAGGAGGAAGGAGCTATCCCAACTATGGTTAGATGTCTATTCAACCATGTTGATTTGAAGTCACCTTCCAAAATCCACTTATTTGTAAGAAGGTTAACACGAATCCAGTCCTAAAACTAAGGTTCTCCCTGAGGGGGAATTCAAAGCATAAATAGAACATAAGACATATAAGGTGCCTTGAGATATAGCAACACTCCAAATACAATAATTATATGGATCATATCTGATTGCCAAAATTTGTTTGGAAAGCTAAGGAGCAAGAGCCAAAATAGCTCTGCCACTACCATCACTATGATTTGTATGGAAAAATAAAGGCCTCTTGCCAAAAAGAGGTGAAAATAGCCTTTAAATGCACCATATTAACTTTCACCTCCTGAAGCATGATCACATTAGTTTGGTTGCTTTAAATAGAGTACCTGATAGGATGCTTTCAAGTTGAGATAGGTAGTCCCTAAGTGGTCCCTAAAAATTCCAAGATTGAACATTACACTTTATTGTGAAGAATCAGGAAGAGTTTCCTTATCCACCATCAATGCAGTTAATTAATTATCTAAAAAGTAATTTTAAGTAGTCATTATAGTAACTAAGTGACATTGTTTTTGAGAGGGAGATCTAGATGTAGATTGTATAGGACTATTTAGCTGAATTGGAATAAGGGGCTTGACAAAACTAGATTCAGACATGGTGGGAGCCTCTTTAATTCTTTTAATGGCCTTATTCCTAGCATCTAACAAGGCATCTTTTAATCACTAAAGACTATTTAGAGTTGTAGGGAAAATATAGGAGGATAGAATGAAAAGTGGAGGAGGTATGTTGGTGGTGGAAGGGTCATAATTATGAGTTGGATGGATAAAAGCATAAGATTTTAAGTTGTCTTAAGTGAGAGCAACAATGGAGAGGCTAGAGTTATTTAAGTTGGAATTTTTTGGAGGGGTTTTTTGTGGATGTGGTTTATGAATCACCAGTCTTGGATGAGGTAGCCTTCCTATCAACAATAGAAGAAAGCATAATTTTGTTTATTATATTAAGGTGAGAGATTTGTTGATAAAATCAAACCTAGTTCCAACCAACTTGATGGTGTTGTGAAGAGGTTATGTTAGGCTCATCTTGATGCATTCTCTTGGTTGAACACATAAAGTAGCCCATTCATTTGTATGTTGTTTACACCATAGGATCTTTTCTAATTGAGAAACAATGTCTTGCAAGAAGGGACAAAAGGCCAGATTAAAAAATGGAAATTCTACCCAGATAGGGTATTTTGGTTTAGAAATTTTATTTTTATGGAAGTTGAGGTTCTAGGAATGAACATAAAAAATTTGGTCATAGATAATCCATGTACCATATAGTAATGTTGTTTGGGATGGTTTGGGTCAATGAAAGTGCAAGATACATATTCTCAACCTAGCCCACTAACAATTTGTATAGCCCAACCCTTTGATTCCTAGACATTATTTGTGCGTTTTAAAAAATCATGTTTTGGGGGGTTTCCTTTGAGGAAAAATAATAATAATAGTTTTGGGTTTACAATCATAAATAACTTCGACACTATCATTAGGGATTTCAAAAGAAATGATCTCATCTTAAGTGTTTTGTGGGACTGAGGCTTTCAAAGTACCTAGTGCTTTGTGCAACCTCAATTGAAATTTCCTAGCCGTGCACTATACATTTTTTTGACAATGAAATTGGCGTATCTTAGTGTGACCGACCATAATTGTGTTTCCATGATAGCGACAACATTCAAATCACACAACACATTAGAAACATGTTAATCCATTAGATTTAAATCTCCTTGACTTTCTTTTTCATGTTAAGGGTCTTAAATTTTAGGCTCTTGAGGGTTCTAACCATTTTTTATTATTTGAGAATAGCACTATTATCCCTTGTCACTATGACTGCATGCAAACATTGGTGAGAAAGGACATATGGATTTGTTGAATTTGCGGTTAAAGGCATTGTAAATCAAATTGTAACCTAAGATTTTATTGTTCCTTAAGTTGCTTAGTTGTTCTCTTGAAAGTAATATCCTTGTGATGATCATAAGTTCAAGAGCTTGCATACATAGGTGACAAAATATTTTGGAGATGAAATCATAACAATTTAGTCTCATTAAGCATATTTTGTGGACAAAGACTTCATGTTCTCTTTTACCGATCTTGCACATTTCTCATTTCTAGTTGTTGCTTAGTCAAATCTTTTGCCTTATTTTATCCTTACACTACAAATAGTAGTAGAAGAATTGAGGATCCTTTTGTTGTTTCTTTTCAACACACTAGTTGATGGCAGTCGATTGATAGTCAATTTTCACATATGTATGCAAGAGATAATCACAGACCCACCATATATGAACCAAAAAGATTACTCATATCATTTTGCATCAAGAATAGTTAATTTGTAAAAAAAATTGATTCAGTTCATATAAGAAATGGCAACCACATAAATATCATACAATTTTTTTATATTAAACAAAAATAATTAAAATGAAATGATAAAAGCTGTGTGAGTCATTGGTGGTCCCCAACGGCTGCACATTTTCTTACCAATTAATCACTTAATATCACTAGTGGCAGACACTTAATATCACTAGTGGCCGACACAATCAATCACACTTTATATCACCCACGTTTTCTATTAGTCTCTAGTGAAGTCAAGTCAAATATTATTTTACCGGTACATTTTACTTATTTCCCTGGCCATTTTTCCTTCGTTGTCTTCAAGAAATATATGAAATCAAATCCAGCAAAACTCACATATCAGATGTATATGGTGTATTAACCTGTGCAAGATGACAACGTTTTCTGTTTGTCTCTAGTGAAGTCAAGTCAAATATTCTTTTGCCGGTACATTTTACTTATCTCCAGCCAACTCATATGGCATTCACATAGAAAGCAAATATATCAAATCCAGCCAAGTCACATGGTAGATTATCTACTGATGTCAAGTCTAATGCTTATTATTTCCTACAGCTCTTTTTTTCTTTTCGTCTGCAACAAGTTAAACCCCTATTCACGGAAAGTAATAATGGCATTCACATGGAAAGAGGGACATGTGCGTTTGAGATAGACAGCTGCTAAGTAATGAGGACACTCACATTAACCTCACAGGGACATGTGCGTTTGAGATAGGCAAAACACACAGATTAGACGTAAACGGTACATTAACCTTTGTACGATTGCCAACCGACAATTTTGGCGCTACAATACCACCACAAATCAATGACAAAGTTCCTCCATCCATTTTGTGAATGATAATTAATTGCTAATACAAGACACTCTAAACTGGTGGACGACAGACTATTCCCTTTCAACACTTGCCAATAGGACAAGTATAAATAGCTGTATGCCAGTAAACGCATTGATGAGAATGCAAACAGGGGATAGACATACATTTTTGGCAGTGGCAGATTCAAATTTGAAGCTCATTGATGGCATCTGCCAAAAGTGAAATGAGGTTATTGCTATGAAATGTATTATTAGTTGTAAAAAACAATCAATCATGTGATGCTGTATAAATATAGGGTCTCTTTTTCACGTATATTGGTCTCTCACTTTTTTTTTTTTGGTTGTTTTGGACACTTTGACAAAAAGCAGGCTGATGTGGCACCATACTTGATGATGTGCTCCTGAAACCTTAGTTATAAGCAGGGGACTTGCCAAGCAAGCTCCTATAAAAAAATTTGGGAGTGATTTGAAATTTCCACCTAGGATTTCCACCTAGGATTTTGAGAAGCCGAAATTAGGATGCACAACTACTGGGTCCTCTCCCCTAGTGTTGTTATTTCTGTTTTAGATTGTGTATGTTTTTTTGCATTGATGCTTTGGATCATACTATAGTATTTATCATTAGGATGATAGAAAAATCATGAAGAATAGAAAGGAAAAGTTCAGCATGCAATGTTTCTGAATTAAACTACACAAGATGCATTGATGGAAATAAATCTTATTAAATTTAATCCAATCATAAAAAACTAATCATTATAGATCATGGAAATCTAATATCTCAAGATAACGTTGTCCAACCCCAATATTGTTTAGTTATAATTTTCAATGAATAATTTATATAATATAGAAATGTTTTATATTATAATATAATGTATATAAATTTAAATTACATTACATATTTTTAAAATTAATTTATTAATTTGAAGATGAGTATGTTTATTGTTGAAATTAATGATAAATAAATTTAATTAATTTTTTTAAATTACAATATAGATTGCATTTTATGATTTATAATTTAAATTATTTAGAATATTTTTTAAAATCTTAAATTAACTAGTTATGATCATCACTATTAGAAATGTATTTAGAATATTAAATGGACAAAAAAATGAAGTGCAATTTGTTATTTAAATTAAATATATTTATTTATTACTATATTTGATATTTTAATTTAACATAGTCTAAATTATTGAATATAATTTAAAATAATTATATATTTATATTAAATATTTTATATTTTTAATATTCATAGATATTTTTGAGTTTTCTTGGATGTTTTATTTTCCACTAGACTTAACCATATGTTTTATTTATTAGTATTCTTAGCGAGTTTGTCTTTCCACTAATGTCAATATTATTTGATATGTTGTTCTAGAATTTACCACAAGAGAGCTACTTGGATATCCAATCATGGATTAAATCCTCATAGCTTGCTCCAATGGGGTTGGAAGGGGCCGGTAAGGACTTTTCTTTTCATTTCCAATTCCCCTTCCGTGGGAGGAGTAATGACACTACTACTACCCTCACTGCTAACTACTAACCTTATAGATTGCTCGATCTATGCGTATGTGCTATAAATTTATTCTTTGCAATCTAGTAATGTCTATTGTTTGAATTCAACAACTTATTTTGGTCTTATGTTTAATTGCTTTATGAATCATATTGCACACAGAAGTGGTGTATGAGAATTAATGTGGTAGGGCGATATGGTGGTGATAATATTTCCATGAATTTGTGAGGTTGCATGACTTTGCATGTTTATTGGAGGTCTGTTATTGAATGTTGGTTTAAATGATATTGATGTTTTTTGGATTGCAGGGTGCTAATTGAGTAGTTCATTAATTTTATTTATTATAAATTAATTTTAATTAACATTTAGATTTTATATATTTTGACTCACCATATTTGTTTACTCTATTTTAGTATTTAATTTAGATTTATATTTAAAATTATTTTAAATATTTATATCTATTTTATGAAATAAAAATATTAAATAAAATGTTTTAAGGTAGTTCAATTTATAATTTTTTTCTATTAAATTAGACTTCTTAAAGATAACTATATTTTTAACTAATATTTCTTTATCAAGCTACCCTTTCTCTTTATTACTTGTCTATTGGTCCCCCCCACCTCTCTCTCTCTCTCTAAATGTATAGGTCTCTCTACCTCTCTCTATATTACTTATTATATCTTAATTTTTTTCTATCACCCTTTCTCATTGTCTCCCTCTTTCAACTTCTATTTCTCACTTTCTATATCTCTCTCCTTCCATCTCCCTCTCTATATATTTATCTCTCTTTAAAGTTATATATTTCTCTCTATATTTCTTTTACATCCTTATCTCTCCCTCTCTCCCCCTCTCTCTCTCACACACACACCCTGATAGAGAGGCTACCTAATTAACCATCAAATAGGTTTCTTTGATGGTTTGCTTCTAACCCTTTTTGGGTTCCCAATCTATCCCTCTAGACTTCTAAGGGATTCCCTACTGTTTGTTTGCTTAACATACTTGACACAAGCTCATAAGAAGCTTGTTCACCATGCTCCTAGATTCTGACGCTATTAGTTGTAGAGGTGTAGGACTATCCTTTCTTACTCACAGTCTGTAAAGTCATCATCCTGTCTAATTTTGCAATCAGACTTCTACACCAGCCCTCCCCTGCACTTACTCCTTTACGGTCACTAAAACCTAGCCGGACTTCTTCTAAGCTCACCTAGGCTCAATATGCAGAAATGGCGTTTGTCATTTCCTGGTTTCCTCCTACTGCTACTCTGCTCTTATTGTACATTTTTGGCTCTTCCTGAAGAACTCCAATGGCCGTGTGGATCCCACGGTGGAGGTTCAAGACAGAGCCATATTTACACTATGAATTCAAAACAAAGAAATGAACAACAAAAAGGAAACTCTAATTATAGAACTGTAATGAAACTTAACAAAAACAAGACACTACAACACTCAGTGATAGAAAACCCGAAAATAGACTTGTATGTATTTCTCTTGTGTTTCTTGTAGTATCCAACCACCTGTCCACTGCGGAGCCTCAGCTCCCTGTCTCTGGCCCTATCCCTGTGCCGGTGCAGGGGCAACATCCTCAACATCCTCAATATGAGGAGCTTGCCTTGCTAGATCCGTAAATTGAGGGAATGGATGCTGCTGAAACCAATCCCTAAACTGGGGCAATACCCCCGCATCCGCTACATCGTCCAAGTAGTCCCATTTCAGTCACTGAAGACCAGTTAGCTCCTGCATGGCCAAGTCATAAGACAGCCTCGGTGACCACCCACGTCTCTCCTCATCAGCATATCTGGCATATGTTGTAAACTCCTGGGATATCCCCTGAGGCTGGCCATACTGCCTCATCACCCATAAAACGATGAATCACTCAACAGTGGTTTGTGATCTCCCGATGAGAGGGCGCATAACAAAAATGTCCCTGTGAACCAACCACCAGTCATCCCACGGCTCTAAGCCTCTGTAAGGCCTCCACACCATGGCTATCAGGTCATCAAGCTACCGCCGTCAAAAATTTGTCTTGCCCAGATGAGGCTGTGTAATATATCTGGCATACCTGTATATCATCGGCTGCCCAGGCTCTCTACTGTCATCTACTATCGGCCGACAAACGGGAAGGTGCTCCCAAGCCCAAACCTATAAAATGTACACACTCGCAGCCATGCTCCTGCCATCTCTATACACAATCTCATGCATCTCTCGATATATGTGTGCCAAAATACAAGAACCCTAGCCAAGCCTCTGAGGGGCCTCCATCAATCTCTCTAGCATCTTGCCCCATCTACACTAGAAACCCTGCTGCCCTCTATCTGGCATCAAAAAGCAACTGATGAAACCTACTAGAGCACATGCCAGTGGAAACTCCTCGCTGTATCTACTCATGATAATGTCCTAACTCATGGAACGGGTCAAAATGTTTGGATCCCTGAATACGTGCCTAATTGCCTGTAGTCCAGGTAACAACATTGTATCATAATCCACCTTATCCCCAGCAAAAGGGATACAAAGGATCTTGTACACATCCTCGGGAGTAATGGTCATCTCTCCCTTTGGCAAATGAAACGTGTTATGCTCTGAATTGAAATGCTCAACCAATGCTCTGAGCATACCGTGATTAACACAGATATCTGGCAAACCAAGGAGATGAGTCAAACCACATAAATCAACTTGAGCCTGCTCAACCTCAGATAAATGTCGTATTAACGTCATGGCGGGAGGATATACGCATTTGAAAAGCACAGGAGGTAATCGAACCTGCAAAAAAATCAACAACGAACATCAGTAAACATTCCAAATGAGCCTACAAGAGAAATAAAACATCATGCAAATCTAACTAAGTCAAGTGCAAAATCAAATTTTCAAGTTTAGACCCTAAAAAATGCTCATTGTTTCCCAAACGACAAAACATAGAGAGGCAGCATCTTGTACAAGTCAAGAATGGCTCTCGTACGACAAAACATTCCCAAACAATAAATTATTCGACTTTGCATGGCAAAATGGTCTTTTTACAGACATGTCGTACGACACAAGGGTAGGGTCCAAATGACAAATCTAATAGCCTCAAATGACAAAAGAAAATATACCAGTTTCTCGTACGAGATAGGATCCTGTCTCGCATGATAAAACATAAGACCCGACCCCAAACATGTGAAAAACTTGAAAAATGAACAAAAAAATTCAAAATTGAAAACATAAAGTAGCTTAAGATATATCACTTACCGCTGGCTCATAGTTTTGGGGTCGATTATGACGTCTATGGCGCTCGAATCAATGCTCACGAGTAGGGACCACCAGTTTTCTCGCAGAAGGCTTTTTGAATTTTCAAACTTGGAGGGTTAAAATGAATTGAAAATGACACTTTTGTCCCATATATAGCCAAAAACCTAATTTTTCAACTTGTTCCAATGGTCATGAAAATTGTACCCTTAACTAATTTGCCTGCTCTGATTCCATTTTCGGGATCAAAATCGAAATTTGAGATCATCTTGCTAGTCAAATTCAGAATTTGGACCACTTAGCGCTCTTTTTCATTAAATGCTTATTCTTTCTTCAAATTGCGCTCAATTTCAAAACTCAATCTCAATTTCAGTTCTACAAGTCAACTTTGCGATCAATTCAACATCAATGCCAAATCTTCAAAAATTCCTCAGAATCAATTTGTGCTCAAATAACTTATCATTGCCAACAATTGCCTTAATCATTACCCTTGCTATCTTTCGATTTCTCTCCCGAGGGGGCATACTTGTGACCTTATGACATCACATCTTCAAAGTCGAGAAAAAATTTCAAATCTTCATCAAAAGTCGAGCAAAAATCAGTTTCAACTAAAGAAAATCAAATTCTTATTGCTAAGGGACATCTCATCTTCATCGCTTCATATTAAGTTGAGATCTCTCGATCATCTGAATCGAATCAATCGCTAGGGGCATATCATTTTCATTGCTTCATATCAATCTGATATTTGTCTTCTTCTGAATCAATCTCTTAATGTTAATCAGTTTCATTGCTTTACATCAAGCTGATTATTCGTTTAAACTTAATCAAAAGTTTAAAGAGTTTCTTTGATCACACTCTAAATCTAGGTAGGTGTTCAGTTTCATCGCATCGAATCAAGCTGGACAGTTTATCTTTGCTTGTCATATCTTGATCAATCAAGTTCAAGATCGAATTTTATCTTCATTCACTGTATCTAAGTTCCATCAAGTTCTAGATCAGTAAGATCCACTTCTTGATCAATCAAGTTCAAGTTTGGTATCTTTATTTTCTATCATTCCTCAGTTCAATCAAGTTCAGAATCGGTATCGCTTTAATCAGACTTTATTCAGCTTCGTCACTTTGAATCAAGCTAAACACCTCGCTCTTGATCTGGTTCGTGATCAATCAAGATTAGAACTGGTATCTCCTAGACATCACATATTCTTTGAACCAATGCGTTGCTCACACATTAATTCAAAGAGGGGCAAATGTAATACCCTAAAATTGGTCATCTAAACCATGGACCCCTAATCTCGACAACATCACCAAGGTCCTAACCAAATCCAATTAAATCAATCTTGAGCACATTATTAATTCTTTAATCATCAAATATCACATGGCAAAGTCAATTACTCAATATTAATTAAATATTTATTTAATTAATTGGATCATTCCAAGAATATCATTTTTTATCAATTATCTTATTTTAATTTATTAAATATCCTTGCATATTTAATTAATTAATAATTTGTCATTTAATCATGCAAAAAGGAATTAATTTATTACAAAAGAAGAATTAATTACAAAGCAAGAGTTGAATTGAAAATTAAATAAAAGAATTGAATTGAGAGAGCAATCAAACTTGAGATATTATTTCTTTTTCAAAATTTAGAACTTGAAATCAAAAAAGCAATTTGATGCCCTCCTAAATGAACAAGGTTAGCAAATGATAAACAATACAAAAGACACAAGAAAATCGTTAGTGTTAGTCAATTAAAAACTAATCTAAAAAGGCATACCAAGAGAGACACTAAAAACATGAAAGCATACTTAACTAACAAAGCAAATATGGTGAGACATCTCCAAATACCTCCTAACATGCTCTTAGTTTCTTTCTCCCTTGTTCCTCTCCTCTCCAAGTTCCAAAATAGTGTAGCTCTCAGTAGCTTTTTGCACTATGGATGCTTATGGAGGATTGAGATTTAGTATTTGTGCTTCAAATATGAAATGAAAAGCTAATACAATGCTATTAATGCTAAAATGATTTATTTTAACCAAAATAACAAAGATATTAGTTTGCTATGCTAAATGCTCTCTTAAAATGCCTATAGGTTAAATGCATACAAGTTTTCAGGATCTGGATTATGAAGAAATGGGCTCTATTTATAGGAAAAATGGAGCAATGGATGGTTGAGATTGAGTAATCTCAACAAGGGTCAGGATTGAATGATAGGTTGAGAGGAGAGGGAATAAGCATTTAATGCTTGACATGACCTTGGGAGTTAAAGTCAAGGTTGGTTGAATGAATAAACTCTTTATTCAAAGAATAAAGCTTTTATCCAATGGATAAACTCTTGTGCAAATGTGAAATGGATGAATATGGTCAAAATCAATAAATGTTTGGGGAGACAAGTTTGAAATAACCATAAATGGTTATGTAAGAGCCATAAATGGTCATGTAAGAGCCATTAGTGGTCTTGGAAGACTTTGGGGGTTAATTTGTTGAACACACAAAGCATTAAATGCTTTTCAAAGACTTTGGAGTCTTTGAGAAGTGACTCCATTTTGCTTAGGAATGTGACAATAATTAGGGAATGGATTAGGCTAATTAGGAAGGGGTTAGAAGAATCTAGAAGGGGATTAGATTTTGCCAGTGGATTTGGTGGGTGAGGGAAAATAGGATTTTATTAAAATAAAAATTCATTTATTTCAATAAATGTGTGCAAGTTGCATTTGTAGGAAAATGCAAGTGGGGGGGGTTTAAAAATGATTTAAATAAATGTTAATTTATTTAAAAGAGGAAAAGGGGGATTTAATTAAATAAATAGATTTTATTTATTTAATTGAATGGAATTTGATTTTAATGAATGAATTAAAATAAATTGAATAATTTATTTAATTAATAGAAGAATGTTTGGAGATGAATTAATTAAATATTTATTTAATTAACTGATGGCTAGTGGATTTTTAATTAAATAAATACAAAATATTCATTTAATTAAAATGGACAGATTTGTGTGACTACATTTGCCCCTCTTTGAGACGGTGCAGTTTATCGCGTCGTTTCAAAGAAAGAAAAATTGGTGTGAAGAAATGCCCCATAAAATGTATCGCGTCGTTTCAAAGAAAGAAAAATTGGTGTGAAGAAATGCCCCATAAAATGTAAATTTAATGGGTGGTATGCCCCCTCGAGAGATGGGCTGAATTTTTTTGAAAAATCGGGCGATCTCTCGAAAAAGAATGAAAAGTGGAGGGGAGGTAGAATAGAAGAAATTATAACTAATGATGAAAGAATGAGAGAAAATGTAGTGAATATGAAGAAACAACAAGCCAGCGAGTACCCTGAGGTCATGCAAGAGATACATAGCAGATGTAGTGTGGGGTTTGGATTGATGCTATACAATTGATCAAAATTGGTTGGACAATCTGGTGCAATCGATTTAATTGCCCCGGTCAAGTCAAAGCGTGACAGTTGATTTCAGTTGGTCGCTTGGACATGATAAAGTCTGAGTAAGTGAATCAAAGTGACCTGATGTGACTTAGACAATTGATGTAATTGCCCGATGAAGTCAAGGTATATGAAGCAAAATACTCGTTGAGACGTAGACAATTGATGTAATTGTCCGTTGGATTGTGTTTGATTGGTTGATCAATTGATAGTGTGTGCGTGTGATGGATGGTTGTGGGGAATCATGGCAACCCCGTTGAGACTAGGCCATTATGATAAATGCCTGATGTAGTCTAGGATTACCATGATCGATTGCCTGTTGAGACCCGAAGATACTTGATCAGAGTATCTGTTGATAGTCTAGGTGTGTGTGAGTCGATGTATCTGTGTAGACAGAGTAACTAGCTTAATTTTGTGGATGAGTGAGGATGGGAAGCGATGAAGGGATTAGGATGTGTTGATGATCAAAATAGGGAGGGTGAGGGGGGGGGGTTCGATGTTAGATAGAAGAAATGGAGAACCTATGACTCATTCCTATGGAAGAAGAGGAAAATAGAGTATGCATTATTATGACTATGTATGCATGATATGTAGCTATTATGAATGTATGGATGGTTGGAATGCAACAAAATGCAGTATATACAGATGAGATGGAATGACGATCCATAGTGCTTTATTTTCATCATTGAGATTTTAAAATGTTGTAAGAAAATACAAGCAACTTGACATAATGATTCAAGATGATCTGAGTATTCCTTACATGGATTTTGATATAGCAAGTTAATACAAGCAACTTTGATATAATGGATCAAGTTGACCTGAGTATTGCTTGCGGAACAGACAAGGATTTATCTTCGTTCATGCATGACTTGGATCGTCCTCCTTGATCTTAGGCTGATCATATCCTGAGACAAGTGCATACCGTACTAAGAAATAAAACCTTTATCCAATTTGGATGGGGAGGAACCAAAGAATGAGCATTGTACCTGCAAACAAACAATATATACATAAAGAATAAAGAATAAGGATCCTTGGTAATGGTTCATGCTCATATGGTCGAGGTATACACTGTAGTCAGCAAGCCGTAATGATCTATGACTGTATTTGGCATAAGATCACGTAGCTTAGTGAACTTCCCACGTAGACACCATTATTACATGCCCCAGAACTTCATCGGAAATAATGTGCAAACGATACAAAACAATCTTGAAAGATCCCGATACAGATAAACAAATTATTGTACTCACAAATCAACCAAGTATTTGATAGCTTAACATAATTTTCTTGTCAAAGAAAATGTCATTTTTGTCTTTGTTTTGATAAGGAAGGATGCATCCTTGTTTTAAAGACAGTTTGGATTGTTGATGTTGATTGTTTTGGTCGATTAATAAGTGGTCATTGTGTGAGTGTTTGTGTCAATGTTTGTTTTGTATCTGCTTGGATGAATATGTACAAGGTTTTGTTATGTTTTTGTTTGATTTTCAAATGGTTTTTCGATGTTTTTGGATTTTGTATTGTTTTTGAATGTTTTTGGTATTTTGTGAGACATTTTTGAATGCTTTTGCCAATGAATCATAAGTAATGTAGAATCCACTTCCATCATCTTGATTGTGAGGGTATTGCCCCCAAGTTTAGACATGACTATGAAAAAGTGGGATGCAAGACGCATAAAGTACTATCTTTGATTACAGATCAAATAACAAGCCATGGTTTGGATGGATGGATGTGTGTATGTATGAATGTGATCGCAACGAGCCTGAAAGATACTAGAGCCATTGTCTTTACGAGTGGCGCTTGTTTGCCAGGTTTTCACCATCGCACTTACCCAAGGTGCCACCGGAGTGGTTGTTCACCGTTTGGATGTATGCTTTTTCTTTACTTTTTTGAATGTTTTTGTATTTCTTCAGGACATTTTTCTGAATGTTTTTGGTATTTTTTGGTATGTAGGGGAGCCTGATGCTCTGGATAGCTTAGGTATAAAACCTTTTGAGGTGCATGCTATTGATTGGATCTGCTAGCGGTTCTCCTTCTGATGTAGCCAACTGATATGCCCTGGACCCGAATACAGCAGTGACAACATATGGGCCCAGCCAGTTTGATTCAAACTTGCCCTGATGTTCTCTGTTTGGTTGGTTGCGAGGATTCTCTCATAGAACAAGATCACCTACCTCAAATATACAAGATCTAACTCGGTGATTGTAGCTTCTACTCATGCGCTACTGATAGGCTTTGAGGTGATTGTATGCAGCTTGTCGTTTCTCGTCAAGTAACTCCAAGTCCTGAAGATGGGATACTCTGTAGGCTTCATCATCTATTAGATTATGCAAGGAAACCCGTAATGATGGTATCTCGACCTCAATAGGTAAGATAGCTTCTGCACCATAGACCAATGAATAAGGAGTTGCACCTGTAGGGGTTTGAATGCTAGTTCGATATGCCCATAGTGCTGGATTCAATTGAACATGCCAATCATGGCCGGCATCATTGACTATCTTTTTTAGGATCCTTAATATGTTTTTATTGGATGCTTCACCCTGACCATTGCCTTGTGGGTAATAGGGAGTGGAAAAGCGGTGTTGGATATGAAATTTCTCACAAAGTTCACGGACATCCTGATTTTTGAAAGGAAGACCGTCATCTGTGATGATGGACATGGGTACACCATACCGACAGATGATGTAGTTGAGGATGAATGAGGCGATCTACTTTCTGGTGACTTGGGTAAGTGGAATAGCTTCGATCCACTTTGTGAAATATTCAGTGGCAGTAATAATGAATTTATGGTCGTTTGATGAAGATGGGTGAATCTTACCCACAAGGTCAAGGCCCCATTGACAGAAAGGCCATGGTGTTGTGATTGGTTGTAGTTCCTGTGCTGGTGCATGTATCAGGTCACCATGAACTTGACATTTCTTGCATTTTTTGACAAAGTAGTAGGAATCCTTTTCCATAGATGGCCAATAGTATCCGTTGCACAGGAGTTTCTTGGCTAGTGACGGACCACTTGAGTGAGTTCCACAAATTCCTTCATGTACCTCTTCCAAGGCCTTTGCTGTCTCATCCTGTTCCAGACATCGAAGGAGAGTACCATCAAGACTGCGTCTGTATAGGGTTTCGGCAATAATGGTATATCGAGCAGTTTGGCGAATAAAGGTTTTACATTGGTTATTCGATTGGTTGGGAGGAAGAGTGTGATCACGGAGATAGGTGTAGAACTCACCGTACCATGGGGATTCAGAACCGACAAGATGACATATCATTTTGGATTCGGGGATATCATAAGCGGGAATCCAAAGCTGTTCTACCAAGAACTCGTAGCATGTTGAATTCTGTGGAAGATCTAGGAGAGATGCGATGGTAGCCATAGCGTCAGTAGCTCGATTTTGATCTCTTGGTATCTGCTCAAAAGTGATAGTAGTAAATGATGTCTTTAGATTGTCCACCATTTGCTTATATGGCATGAGTTTATCATCCTTGGTCTGATATTCATCAGTTGCTTGTCGAATGACCAATTGGGAATTGCCATATACTTGTAGTTCTTGTAATTTCCATTGTACTGCTAGCCTGAGTCCTGTGATCAAGGCCTCATACTCTGCTATGTTGTTTGTGCATGGAAATGTGAGCCTGTAAGACTTCGGGATGCTATCACCTTGAGGTGTGATAAACAGAATGCCTGCCCCCAAGCCGTGCCTAATGTATGAACCATCAAAGTATAGTTTCCATGGTTGTATTGTTGTGATCATGAATATCTCTTCATTTGGAAAATTGGAAATGAGAGGATGATCGCTTATGAGAGGTGCATCAGCCAACTGATCTACAATAACTTGACCTTTGATAGCTTTACGATCTACATACTCGATGTCAAATTCACTTAGAATCATCACCCATTTGGCCAAGCGGCCTGTCAATGCTGCTTTGCTGAGTAAATACTTGAGTGGATCAATCTTTGCAATGAGTTGCACTTTATGTGTTAATAGATAGTGCCTCAGTTTAGTGTCTACCAGGATTACTTATAGGCAAGCTCTCTCAATAGGTGTGTAATTGAGTTCATAGCCCACCAGTGTGCGAGAGATGTAGTAAACAACACATTCTTTTCCTTCTGCATTATGTTGTGCCAGTAGTACACCCAATGCTGTATTGGTTGCTGAGATATAGAGTAACAATGGTCTACTTGGATCTGGTGGCATCAGCAATGGTGGATTCATGAGATAGTCTTTAAGTGCCTGAAATGCTTGCTAGCATTTGGCATCCCACTGAAAGCGGATGTTCTTGTGTAGCAGGTGTGTGAATGGGTGACATTTATCAGCCAATTGTGCAATGAATCTTCGGATGGATTGAAGTCATCCTTGTAATGTCCTTAGCTAACTGATATTCTTTGGTGGTGGCATGTCCATGATGGCCTTAACCTTTGTTGGATCGACCTCAATACCTTTGCTTGAGACAATGTGTCCTAGAAGCTTCCCGGAGGTTACTCCAAAGATACATTTCTTTGGGTTGAGTCGAACATGGTATTGTTCCAGTCTATCAAATATTTTATCTAAGATGTGGAGATGTCCTTCTCTGGTAAGTGATTTTGCTAGTAAGTCATCCACATAATCTTCCATCATGGTATGCATCATGTCATGGAAGATGGTGGTCATTGCTCTTTGATAGGTTGCCCCTGCATTCTTGAGACCGAAGGACATTACATTCCAACAATATGTGCCCCATGGACATGTGAAGGCTGTCTTATGTTGATCTTCTGGTGCGATCTTTATTTGATTGTGATGCTCTGCAAAAAGGATTAGAAAATCTGTTTGATGACAACACACACAAGAGCACAAGAAACAAACGTTAGTGTTAGCAACAAAAGATTATCCTAAACAGGCATATCAAGAGAGATATTAAGCATGAAATAGAAAGCATATAAACATAAAATGAAATAGCTAATCAAGATGCTCATAGTTGCTCCTCCCTTGTTCCTCTCCTCTCCAAGTCCCAAATGAGTGTAGCTCTCAGCAGCTTTTTGCACTATGGATGCTTATGGAGGATTGAGATTTAATACTAAGCTTCAAATATGAAATGAAAAGCTAAATACTATGCTAGAGTAGATAGTGATGCTATGAAAAAGCTCTATGCTAATGCCAGTATAACAACAATACTCTAAAATGCTTCCTTTTTTGCTTGAGGAGAAGGGTTCTATTTATAGAAGAAATGGGGAAATGAAGGGTTAAGATTGAGCAATCTTAACAAGGGTTAGGATTGAAAGTTGGGGATCCATGTGCACAATTGGCACCAATAAAATGGTGACAAGTGTCAACATAGGATTGGGTTGAGAGAAGAGGTTGGAGGCATTAAAGGCCTGAGAAGACCTCATGGTTATCTAGAAGGTAAGGGTCAAGCCTAAATTAGGATTACCCACTAGATTAGGAGTTAATGCAAGGATAAACCTTTGTGCAAATGATTAAGAGATAATCATGGTCAAAGCATTAAAGGCTTGATGAGACCCTTGGGTTGGGTAGAGGTTGAGTCAAAACAAATGTTTTAACCATGTGGGAGGGTTTGAGGTAACCATTAATGGTTATTGGAGACTTTGGGGATTAAGTGGTTGAAGGTTGAAAGCCTTCAATGGTTATCAAAGACTTTGAGCCATTTAGTGGTTGAAGGTTGGAAGCTTTCAAAGGTTATCCAAGACTTTGAGGGTTAATTTGTTGAACACACAAAGCATTAATTGCTTTTCAAAGACTTTGGAGTCTTTGAGAAGTGACTCCAATTTGCTTAGGAATGTGACAATATTTAGGGGATGGATTAGGCTAATTAGGAAGGGTTTAGAAGAATTTAGAAGGGGTTTAGGCATACAAGTGGATTTTGTAGGAAAATGCAAGTGGGAGAAATTTTGGTATTTTCAATTAAAATAAAATCATTTATTTCAATTAAATGGTGTAATTTGCATTTGGATAAATATTCAAATAAATATTAATTTATTTAAATGAGAAAAATGAAGATAAAGCATTTAAAATGCTTGAAGACTTTGAGGGAAACCATTAAAGGCTTGAAGACTTTAAGGAAAACCATTAAAGTCTTAAGAAGACTATAGAAGGAAGCCATCAAGTTTGAAGACTTTAAAGCCATCAAGTTTGACTACTTTAAGGGAAACCATTAAAGGTTTCAAGTGGGTGAGGATAAATAGGATTTTAAATAAATAATTTATTTAAAATAGTTGTGCAACTTGCTTTTGTAGGAAAATACAAGTGGGTGGAGGATAAAGGTGATTTAAATAAATTATTTATTTAAAATAATTGTGCAACTTGTATTTGTAGGAAAATGCAAGTGGGTGGAGGATAAAGGTGATTTTAAATAAATGATTTATTTATTTAAATGTGAGAGGTGGGATTTTGGGGGATTTAAATAAATATTAATTTATTTAAATGTGAGAGAAGATTTAATTAAATAAATATGATTTATTTATTTAATTAATGGTCTGAATTTGGTTAAGTGAATTAAATCAAATAAATTGAATAATTTATTTAATTAATAGGAGAAGAGGGTTAAGATGAATTAATTAAATATTAATTTAATTAATTATTAATTGATGGTTAAATAATCAAATAAATACTAAGTATTCATTTAATTAAGTGGACAAATTTATGTGACTACATTTGCCCCTCTTTGAGACGGTGCGGTTTATCGCGTCGTTTCAAAGAAAGAAAAATAGGTGTGAAGAAATGCCCCATAAAATGTAAATTTAATGGGTGGTATGCCCCCTCGAGAGATGGGCCAAATTTTGTTTTGAAAAATCGGACGATCTCTCGAAAAAGAATGCAAAGTGGAGGGGAGGTAGAATAGAAGAAATTAGAACTAATGATGAAAGAATGGGAGAAAATGGAGTGAATATGAAGAAACAACAAGCCAACGAATACCCTGAGGTCATGCAAGAGATACATAGCAGATGTAGTGTGGGGTTTTGATTGATGCTATACAATTGATCAAAATTGGTTGGACAATCTGGTGCAATCGGTTGAATTGCCCCGGTCAAGTCAAATCGTGACAGTTGATGTCAGTTGGTCGCTTGGACATGATAAAGTCTGAGTAAGTGAATCAAAGTGACCTGATGGTGACTTAGACAATTGATGTAATTGTCCGATGAAGTCAAGGTATATGAAGCAAAATACTCGTTGAGACGTAGACAATTGATGTAATTGTCCGTTGGATTGTGTTTGATTGGTTGATCAATTGATAGTATGTGCGTGTGATGGATGGTTGTGGGGAATCATGGCAGCCCCGTTGAGACTAGGTCATTATGATAAATGCCTGATGTAGTCTAGGATTACCATAATCGATTACCTGTTGAGACCCGAAGATACTTGATCAGAGTATCTGTTGATAGTCTAGGTGTGTGGGAGTCGATGTATCTGTGTAGATAGAGTAACTAGCTTAATTTTGTGGATGAGTGAGGATGGGAAGTGATGAAGGGATTAGGATGATGTTGATAATCAAGATAGGGAGGGTGAGGGGGGATTTGATGTTAGATAGAAGATATGGAGGACTAGGATCGAGTCCTATGGAAGAAGATGAGTAAAATAGAGTATGCATTATTATGACTACGTATGCATGATATGCAGCTATTATGAATGTATGGATGGGTGGAATGCAACGAAATGCAATATATACAAATGAGATGGAATGACGATCCATGGTGCTTTATTTTCATCATTGAGCTTTAAAATGTTGTAAGAAAATACAAGCAACTTGACATAAAGATTCAAGATGACCAGAGTATTTCTTACATGGATTTTTATATAGCAAGTTAATACAAGCAACTTGATATAATGGATCAAGTTGACCTGAGTATTGCTTGCGGAACAGACAAGGATTATCTCCTTTCATGCATGACTTGGAACGTCCTCCTTGATCTTAGGCTGATCATATCCTGAGACAAGTGCATACCGTAATAAGAGATAAAACCTTTATCCAAATTGGATGAGGAGGAACCAAAGAATGAGCATTGTACCTGTAAACAAACAATATATACATAAAGAATAAAGAATATGGATCCTTGGTAATGGTTCATTCTCATATGGTCGAGATATACGCTGTAGTCAGCAAGCCGTAGTGATCTATGACTGCATTTGGCATAAGATCACGTAGCTTGGTGAACTTCCCACGTAGACACCATTAGTACATGCCCCAGAACTTCATCGGAAATAATGCGCAAACGATACAAAACAATGCTGAAAGATCCCGATACAGATAAACAAATGATTGTACTCATAAATCAACCAAGTATTTGATAGCTTAACATAATTTTCTTGTCAAAGAAAACGTCACTTTTGTCTTTGTTTTGGTAAGGAATGATGCATCCTTGTTGAAGACAGTTTGATTGGATTTGTTAATGTCGATTGTGTGGTTTGATTGGTAAATGGTCATTGTGTGAGTATTTTGTCAATGTTTATTTTGTATCTGATCGGATAAATATGTACAAGGTGTTGCCATGTTTTTGTGTGATTTTTGATGGGTTTTCCGATGTTTTTTGGATTTTGTGAAACAATTTTGAATGTTTTTGGTATTTTGAGAGTCATTTTTGAATGTTTTTGATATTTTCTGATGATTGCCTGAATGAAGAGCGTAATGAATCATAAGACAATGTAGAATCCACTTCCATCAATAGGTTAAAGGCATTGCCCCCAGTTTTAGACATGACTATGAAAAAGCGGGATGCAAGATGTATGGAGTACTATCATAATTGCAGAGGAATAACAAGCCATGGTTGATGGATGGATGGATGTATGTATGAAGTAGATGTGATCGCCACAAGTCTGAAAGATAATGGAGCCATAGCCTTTACGAGTGGCGCCTGTTTGCCAGGTTTTCACCATCGTTCTTACCCAAGGTGCCACCGGAGTGGTTGTTCACCGTTTGGATGCATGATTTTTCTTTACTTTTTTGAATGTTTTTGTATTTTCTTCAGGACATTTTCTGAAAGTTTTTGGTATTTTTCTGATATGTAGGGGAGCCTGATGCTCTGTACACCTTAGGTATAAAACCGTTTGAGGTGCATGCTATTGATTGGGTCTGCGAGTGGTTCTCCGTCTGATGTAGCCAACTGATATGCCCCGGACCCAAATACAGCAGTGACAACATATGGGCCTAGCCAATTTGATTCAAACTTGCCTTGATGTTCTCTATTTGGTTGGTTGCGAGGATTCTCTCGAAGAACAAGATCACCTACCTCAAATGTACGAGATCTAACTCGGTGATTGTAGCTTCTACTCATGCGCTGCTGATAGGCTTTGAGGTGATTGTATGCAGCTTGTCGCTTCTCATCAAGTAGCTCCAAGTCCTGAAGGCGTGAGACTCTGTATGCGTCATCATCAATGAGATTGTGCAAGGAAACCCTTAATGATGGTATCTCGACCTCAATAGGCAAGATAGCTTCTGCACCATAGACCAATGAATAAGGAGTTGCACCTGTAGGGGTTCGAATGCTAGTTCGATATGCCCATAGCGCTGGATTCAATTGAACATGCCAATCACGACCGGCATCATTGACTGTCTTCTTTAGGATTCTCAATATGTTTTTATTGGATGCTTCGGCCTGACCATTGCCTTGTGGGTAATAGGGAGTGGAAAAGCGGTGTTGGATATGAAATTTCTCACAAAGTTCACGGACATCCTGATTTTTGAAAGGAAGACCGTTATCTGTGACAATGGACATGGGCACACCATACCGGCAGATGATGTAATTGAGGATGAATGAGGCGATCTGCTTGCCGGTGACTTGGGTAAGTGGAACAGCTTCGATCCACTTGGTGAAATATTCGGTGGCGGTAATAATGAATTTATGGCCATTGGATGAAGATGGATGGATTTTACCCACAAGATCAAGACCCCATTGACAAAAAGGCCATGGTGTTGTGATTGGTTGCAGTTCTTGAGCTGGTGCATGTATTAGGTCGCCATGAACTTGACATTTCTTGCATTTCCTGACAAAGTAGTAGGAATCCTTTTCCATAGATGGCCAATAGTATCCAGCTCGCATGAGTTTCTTGGCTAGTGACGGACCACTTGAGTGAGTCCCGCAAATTCCTTCATGTATCTCTTCCAAAGCCTTTGTTATCTCATCTTGTTCCAGACATCGAAGGAGAGTACCATCAAGACTACGTCGGTATAGGGTTTCAGCAATAATGGTATATCGAGCAGTTTGGCGAATGAAGGTTTTACGTTGATTATTTGATTGGTTGGGAGGAAGGGTGTGATCACGGAGATAAGTGTAGAACTCACCATACCATGGGGATTCAGAACCGACAAGGCGACATATCATTTCGGATTCGGGGATATCATAAGCGGGAATCCAAAGCTGTTCTACCAAGAACTCGTAGCGTGTTGAATTCTGTGGAAGATCTAGTAGAGATGCGATGGTAGCCATAGCGTCAGCAGCTCGATTCTGATCTCTTGGTATCTGCTCAAAAGTGATAGTAGTAAATGATGTCTTTAGATTGTCCACCATATGCTTGTATGGCATGAGTTTATCATCCTTGGTCTGATATTCATCGGTTGCTTGTCGAATGACTAGTTGGGAATCGCCATATACTTGCAATTCTTTTAATTTCCATTGTACGGCTAACCTGAGTCCTGTGATCAAGGCCTCATACTCTGCTATGTTGTTTGTGCATGGAAATGTGAGCCTGTAAGACTTCGGGATGCTATCACCTTGAGGTGTGATAAACAGAATGCCTGCCCCCGAGCCGTGCCTAGTGTATGAACCATCAAAATATAGTTTCCATGGTTGTGCTTCTGTGATCATGAATATCTCTTCATCTGGAAAATTTGAAATGAGAGGATGATCGCCTATGAGTGGTGCATCGGCCAATTGATCTGCAATGACCTGACCTTTGATAGCTTTACGGTCCACATACTCGATGTCGAATTCACTTAGAATCATTACCCATTTAGCTAAGCGACCTGTCAATGCTGCTTTGTTAAGTAAATACTTGAGTGGATCAATCTTTGCAATGAGTTGCACCTTGTGTGTTAACAGATAGTGCCTCAGTTTAGTGGCTGCCAAGATTACTGCTAGGCAAGCTCGCTCAATAGGTGTGTAATTGAGTTCATAGCCCACCAGTGTGCGAGAGATGTAGTAAATAGCACACTCTTTTCCTTCTGCATTATGTTGTGCCAGTAATACACCTAATGCTGTACTTGTCGCTGAGATATAAAGTAACAACGGTCTACTTGGATCTGGTGGCATCAGCAATGGTGGATTCATGAGATAGTCTTTAAGCGCCTGAAATGCTTGCTGGCATCTGTCATCCCACTGAAAGCGGATGTTCTTGTGTAGCAGGTGTGTGAATGGGTGACACTTATCAGCCAATTGTGCAATGAATCTGCGGATAGATTGAAGCCGTCCTTGTAGTGTTCTTAGCTGACTGATATTCTTTGGAGGTGGCATGTCCATTATTGCCTTAACCTTTGCTGGATCGACCTCAATACCTTTGCTTGAGACAATGTATCCTAGAAGCTTCCCGGAGGTCACTCCGAAGACACATTTCTTTGGGTTGAGTCGAACATGGTATTGTTCCAGTCTATCAAAGATTTTATCTAAGATGTGAAGATGTCCTTCTCTAGTAAGTGATTTTGCTAGTAAATCATCCACATAATCTTCCATTATAGTATGCATCATGTCATGGAAGATGGTGGTCATTGCTCTTTGATAGGTCGCTCCTGCATTCTTTAGACCAAAAGGCATTACATTCCAGCAGTATGTGCCCCATGGACATGTGAAGGCTGTCTTATGTTGGTCCTCTGGTGCGATCTTTATTTGATTGTATCCTGAAAAGCCATCCATGAGTGAAAGCATGGCATGTCCTGCTGTCAAATCTACTATGATGTCGATATTTGGTAGAGGGAAGTCATCCTTAGGACATGCCTTATTCAGATCTCTGAAGTCTGTACAAATGCGGATGCCCCCTTTTGGTTTGCCAACTGGTACAATGTTGGAGATCCATTCTGCATAATTAATTGGTCTAATGAAACCAACATCCAGGAGTTTCTTGAGTTCTGTTTTGACTAGCACGGCAATCTGAGGATGCATCTTACGAAGCTTCTGCTTGACAGGTTTGGCTCCTTTTGCTACTGTGAGATGATGCATGACTAAATTAGGATCAAGCCCAGGCATGTCTGCATATGACCATGCAAAGTTGATCTGACGCTGTTGGAAGAACTCTATAAATTGAGGCTGTTCCTCTGGAGTGAGAAGAGATGCCAGATGTATGATATGAGGGTTTTCAGGAGTCCCCACATTGTATTCTTTAGTCTCCTCAATGAGAATAGTCGATCGTTCCTGTTGTGTACTAGTAGGGAGAATGTCAAACCCTTCATCCTCAAGTGCCTCAGAGAGGTTTTCACCGTTGGATACGCTCTTTCTTTTTACTTTTGTCGGATCAAACAGTGCCACAGTGTGGTTTTCACTGAAAGATCCATGTTTTATTGTTATATTTTTGCAGCTGAAAGGTTTGGCATCCGCCCCGAAGTATGCGGCGCTATTAAGTTCAATGGCGAATCCAGCTTTGTGATCCCCGCTTGGTAGGTTATCCCTTAATTCCAAAAAGTCAATGATAGCCTCATCGTTTTGGAAGAAATCAAGACATGGGGGATTTGGTTGGTTCCATTCGATGAGTTCAGGGTGGACAATGGGCATTACTTCATCGACTAGATTAAGTGCGGGAGATGTATCAGTGAGGGTTAAGACAGTGTGGTGAAGGTCGTTGATGGTACTCTCCCTGTCAGAATCCGGCGTAGGATGAGACGTAGGGTCTGTGGAAGATGTTTCCAGCTCAGGTACCCAAGTGGTCTTTATCTGTGCTTCTCCGTAAACAGGGATGTCTTTGCGGGGTGGAGGTGGTGATGTGTCTTCCTCATCTGAAGTGTTAAGTTGCACTGAATCGAATTCCCACTCATGTGAGTCGGTCTCTGAATCACTCTCCAGCATCCGATTGCTATACCATACTGGGATGTCTTTGGAGTTAAACACGGCAGGTGTGATTGGTTTATGTATCCTTGTAGTGATCGGTGCTGCAGGAATTGTGATGGGGTTTAATGGATTTGTCACTGGAAGTATCGGTAATGGTGACTCAGTGGCTTCTGCTGGAACTACTGGTGCCATAGATGCTGCTGCGGGTTCCAATATAGTTGCTGCTACAAATGGTGTTGCTGATAGGATTACTGGTTCGTTTGATGGGATGAGTGACATTGGTGATGGTGGAGTTGTGAGCCTTGAGGGGGCAGTGGGGATAGTGCTTGATGGTGCTTTGATTATGAAAGGTATCCTCTTTGCAGTAGGTGGGCAAAATGGTTTGCTGGGTTTTCCTTTGAATCTGAGTTTAGGAAGGATCTCTTTTTCAAAGCCAAGGCCTGTATTACCTTTGGGCTTGAATTCTGGTAGTAGAGGTTCGTGTCGTCCTTGTTTGCAGTATCCCAAAGCACTCTGACCATCATATCCCATTCTTTGCATAATGAGGAGGCCTTTGCCATATTGTTCCGTAGGAAGTGTAACTTGCGGTTTGTCAGTGGTGATGGGATCTTTATAGATCCAGTCCGCCAGGTCCTCATCTTGTGTTTCTTCCTCTTGACTCTTTCCAAGGATGAAAGGCATTAAGGCACATGCTGGCGTGATTAGTGGTTGCTGGAGCAACTGCTGTGGTTTACCATGTGTTCTAGGAGAAGTGGGCATTTGTCCCACACAAAAGAGCTGACTCAAGTTATATTCTCCAGGACCTTCCTCTGCTACTTTCATCTTTAGCTTTTCTTGCTTGGGCATAGGGGTGTTTGAACTGGCAAGAGAGGCGGGATTTATATATGATGTGGAGGAAATGGCTTCTCTATTATTAGGAACGGTAATCTCTGGTTGATGGCTGATATTATGGCAAAATGCAAAGGGATTTGCATCGCCCAGGATTGTGATCTCGACCCCGTTATGTGGGAACTTGATACATTGATGGTAGGTAGATGGAACAGCTTGCATGGCATGTATCCAAGGTCTCCCTAATAATAGATTATATGGCAGAGGAAGGTCCAGAACCTGACAAATTATGTGTTTTACCACAGGGCCCACTCGGATGGGTAGTACCACAGCTCCTTTGGATGAACGCTCTGCATCATCATAGGCCTTGATGGTGATCTTCTTGCGAGGATCCACTGATTCTAGTGCATATCCCAATGCTGTGACCAACTGTAGTGTACAAATGTTTAGGCCTGCTCCATTATCTATCAAGACTCGCTTGATCCTGTGTTGGTTGACAAATCCTTCAATGTGTAGCGAAGCGTTATGAGGTTGTTGGAAGGAAGAGTTGTCACTTTCGGAAAAAGTGAGACAAGGTGATGACTTTAGAGTTCCAACCATGGCTTGAAATTGGTCCGTGTTTAGGTTTGCAGGGACTGACGCCTCTTGGAGTGCGTGATCCAAGATTGTTTTATGAGAGGGTGACAGACGCAAAAGCTCCAAAATGGATATAAGTGCAGGGGTTTTGTCTAATTGTTCCACAAGATTGTATTGCTTCGGGACAGAGGTGGTGCCCTGTGGAGCTGCCTTTATGGTAACTTTGCCGCGACGTGTAACAACATTGCAATTTGAGGTGGGATTTTTGAAGGTTATAGTTGCAATTTGTTCACTGGCATCATATAGGTGATTTACAGTGTAGTTATACGCAGCCTGCGTATAGTCAGTGGTATCGGTGCCTCGCCTGGAAGTGGAAGGACCCCTTTGATCTTGTGATGGAAGTGGATTCTTGAACATCAGGTGATCATTATTTGTCGTTTTTGGATCATGTCCTTCAATCTCAATTTCTCCTCAATCAATAAGATCTTGAATGAGATCTTTCAATCGGTGACAATTACTTGTCTTGTGTCCTCTTCCTTGATGGAACTCACAGTGTTCAGTATCTTTCCACCATGCTGGTTTGACTTGAGGCTCATAGTTTGATAGCTTAGGTAGAGTGACCAAATTTTGAGAGAGGAGTTGTCGCAACACTGTTTCAATGGGTTCCCCTAAGGGAGTGTAAGTGGGTTTTTGTTTTTGTGGACGAGGTCTTGGTTCATCTTGAGATGTGATGCGACCTTGATTAGGAGGACCATGTGTATTATTTTGAGGTGGAGGATTTTGTCCTGCAAACCGAACCATAGGTTGTGCATTTTGGACAGTCCTGGCATCCACAACTCCATCATTGACGATATTCTTATTCTTGTTCCAGAAGTTCGGTTTATCGCTATTGAAGCGCGGGCGAGGAGCATCTTTTGGTTCATTAAAGATTTTGATGAGTCCTTTTTTGATGAGTGCCCTTTCACATTTTATACCTTTGGTGATCATATCGTTAAAAGAATCGGTGTCTTTGACATCCAGGTGAAATTCCATTTCTTCGTTTAAGTTGGAAATGAAAATTTCCACTAGTTCTCGTTCAGGTAACTGAAGAGAACGTCTGCTAGACATTTGGCGCCATCGTTGCAGGAATACTGAGAATAATTCACCTGGTTTTTGTTTGGTGTTGCATAGATCAGCCATGGTGATGTCGCGTTCAATATTATAAGAGTAATGAGATAGGAACTTCTGGATGAGTTCCTCAAATGTTTTTATGCCACCTGGTAGTCGGGAAAACCATGATGTAGTTGTTCCTCCCAAGCTTTGGGGAAAAAGGCGCATTAAGTATGTGTCTTCATATGCGACTTCGAGACAAGCGGAATGAAATTCTCGGACATGATCGCGGGGATCTCCCTTTCCTCTATATTTTTTGAATTTTGGTGTTTCGAACCCGCGTGGAAAGGGTGGCATATAAAGATTCCTATCAAACGGATAGGGACAGATGTCGTTAAGTGAGAATTGATTGGTTTTAACACCACTATGAAGTTGTTGGGCGAGATTCTCAACTTGTTGCCGCAACATCTCTATTTCATTTGGAGGAGGAGGTGGTGGGTTACCTCGAGGAATGTTATATCTGATGTGATTTCTACCCCTTTCCTCCTCATGGCGACTTTGTCTTTCTGATGCTTGTCTTAATTGGGCAAGATCAAAGTCCAAGGGGAGTTTGGCTCCTTCTTGAGCGAGTCTTAAAAAGTGAGCATCCGCATTGCTCCGTAGTATTTCATCGAATAATCTGTTAAAATGAGGGTTATGCTGAACCCTTTCGATTGTTGATGGAGTGGGAGTACTTGGGTTTTCATCATTCCCATTTCCTCCAAGTGCTTCTTGAAATTCATTGAGGTTGTCCTCTTCTTCCTCAATTTCTATTTCTCGTTGCCTTGATCGTGATCGGGTTTGAGCCATTTTGTTTGCAAGTTTGTTTTGAAGTTGATTGAAGATGATGATGAGTTGGTGATGAAATGAAAGATTGATGATTGGTGATTTGTGTTGTATGTGGATCTCTAGCACTTTAAGGTAGATGTAACCGAAATTCCTTCTTTGAATTGCTTGTTTGTTTTGATAAGATTTGATGTGATAAGGTGTAGAGAAATCTGAGATGTGTTACAGATTTAACTACCTAGCAATGAGAGGATTCACTCATGAACTAGTTTTAACCTGCTTAGATGTGTCTCTTAGGATGAGCTTATCCTAGATGTAGAAACAATCTAAAAAGTGATGTGATGTGTTTTGATTTCAAGCAATATCTAAAAGAGAACTTGGGACAAGAACCTCTTAATGTTTTGAGAGTTTTGGGATGGATTGATGATGAAGTGATGATGTATGAGTGAGATGATGGATGTTTTTGTTTTCAACTTCAATAAAAACTCTGTGTCACAAATGGGACAAACTCTATCTCTTCCCTTTCGGGCGTTGGTGGCACTTCTCAAGCTGTGTTGTAGGTGATACAGATGTTTGGGAAGAAATTGGGATTAATCTTTCCTCCTTGATTTTTGTGATAACTCAGAGCTCTATATTGCATAAAAGCTCTGCGGTTCAATGATTCTGAATCAAACTCGTTTGTTTTACCTTGAAGGTATAGACGCATGCGATGTAGAAAGACTCTATGGGAGACAAAGATTTGTCGATTGATATAGAAGAATTTCCTCCTTTTGATTAAAACCTTTGAGCTTAATGGTCTTCTTTTCAAGGTAATATTCTGATGACCCTTCTTCTTTCGCAAGATGTGAAGAATGGTCATAAAAGTTGTGACTCTGTTTGTTTGTACCTTGTTTTTGATGTTTTTGGTTGTGTTGACAGATGTTGGATGAATACTTTGTTTTTGGGATTGATTTTCTGATTTTTCTTTGACAAGAAAACAAAGCAAGCACACAAACACAAGAATGTTGCCTCAAAAGGCACAAATGAGTATGGGTCTAGATCAACCCAATCCTTGGACTTGTTTTTGACTCTTCCTTTAGATTTATTTTAAGGTGTAATTCCAAAGCCTGAAGTCGGCTCAATTTGCACTAGGTCTGTAAAACGAACACACTTCAAACACTCTTTATCCCTAAGGTCAAATGGCCAGTTGTGATAAATTTAGCCCACATCTTGATATTTCTTCGACTTTGGTACTACATACCTTATGAATCCCGCCATGGCAGGTAAGGATGTGATATACTAAGTCTTGCATGAGCATAACAAATAGATGATCCCTATGATGGGGGAGTCACCACTTTTATCAAGCCACAAGTGACTTTTCAAAAAGCTATGTTTCTACTCAAGGAAATATGTATGGTGAGTATCTTGGGAGCAAAACCATCTATGCTCTTGCACTAAATTATACCTCAAATATCCTCAATCAATAGAACAGGTGGGCTACTACTTAAAGGTGTTTAGTCATGTTCGATGGCTTTGGACATAAGTTCATTCTGCAGTGACTCACTTAAGAGCCTTGTAACTGGTGGTGGGGCCCATTTGTCCTTTCGGCCAGTTACACTGTAGGAACAGCTATACCCAAGGCTACAGCTTTCGCTCTCACCTGATTTCTATAGCGGCTCGAAGGATTTACCGCTCGAGGTCGTTCCCAAGAGTATCGATCCCTTGGCAGGCCTCTCTTAAAAAGATAAAATGTGAGTGTTACTAACACTTTTCTCTTGCACCTAGGACCACGAAAGCCAAGGGAGAGGATAGTGTGTGTTAGAAGTAGGACCACTCGACCAACTCTTTGCACAAGTGTGCCAAGCACGAAAAACACCTGTTCTTTTTAATCTATCATTGCAATGTGATCTAACTATTTGGAGATGTTGCTCCAACAATCATGGTGTTCTTTTTAATTTTCAAAGGCAATTGTTTGAGTAAACTAGAATTTGAAAATCCTGGTCAACTTAATGAAAAACACGTTTGCATGAAGTAAGATTGCTTTAAAAATGAGACAAGTTGATTGTGAATTTTATTTGCACCAAAAATGGAAGTGTGGATTGTGAGTTTTATCTTGATGCAAGAAATCAAATTTGCCTTGTTGATTTTAAGCACCAAAACGAAGTTTGTTTCCTAACTTGCAAAAAAAAAAAAAAAAAAAAAAAAAAAAAAATAAAGTTGTTTTTGTATAAGTTTGTGGTTCTTTTTACCTTTGAACAATGAAATTCTTTTTAAGAGCCCCAAACAAATGTGTGATTCTTTTTCAAAAGCCCAAATTTGAAATGTGAAGTTAATTTTAAACCAAAATAAAAAGTGAATTCATTTTTAAAACCAACTTCAAAAACAAGTTAGTAAAAAATATAAATCTACTCTTTAATCTAATTTAAATCTGCACAAAAGAGAAAAATAGTTAGTAAAATCTGCCTATTTGGTGGGCTTCTACAAGCCTAAATTTTTTTTTTTTTTTTTTTTGGTTACAAAGTGATTTGTACAACGTTTTGTTACAATAGCGCTAGTCTGCGTTTGAACAAAGGCACTATTTAACACAAACGTATTAAAAGAAAGGGAAAGACAGAGAAGGGAAAAGCACTGAAACAGGGGGAATAGCGCCAAAATAATGCCAAACGCACCAAAACAGTGTCAAAATCGCAACCTGTGTGACATTTTCAACATTTAAACATGTTATTGGTTAAAAAAAAAAAAAATTGATCTTTTTGGTGTTTGGATTCACGTCGGGTTCACCAAATGATGCTCTGCAAAAAGGATTAGAAAATCTGTTTGATGGCAACACACACAAGAGCACAAGAAACAAACATTAGTGTTAGCAACAAAAGATTATCCTAAACAGGCATATCAAGAGAGATATTAAGCATGAAATAGAAAGCATATAAACATAAAATGAAATAGCTAATCAAGATGCTCATAGTTGCTCCTCCCTTGTTCCTCTCCTCTCCAAGTCCCAAATGAGTGTAGCTCTCAGCAGCTTTTTGCACTATGGATGCTTATGGAGGATTGACATTTAATACTAAGCTTCAAATATGAAATGAAAAGCTAAATACTATGCTAGAGTAGATAGTGATGCTATGAAAAAGCTCTATGCTAATGCCAGTATAACAGCAATACTCTAAAATGCTTCCTTTTTTGCTTGAGGAGAAGGGTTCTATTTATAGAAGAAATGGGGAAATGAAGGGTTAAGATTGAGCAATCTTAACAAGGGTTAGGATTGAAAGTTGGGGATCCATGTGCACAATTGGCACCAATAAAATGGTGACAAGTGTCAACATAGGATTGGGTTGAGAGAAGAGGTTGGAGGCATTAAAGGCCTGAGAAGACCTCATGGTTATCTAGAAGGTAAGGGTCAAGCCTAAATTAGGATTACCCACTAGATTAGGAGTTAATGCAAGGATAAACCTTTGTGCAAATGATTAAGAGATAATCATGGTCAAAGCATTAAAGGCTTGATGAGACCCTTGGGTTGGGTAGAGGTTGAGTCAAAACAAATGTTTTAACCATGTGGGAGGGTTTGAGGTAACCATTAATGGTTATTGGAGACTTTGGGGATTAAGTGGTTGAAGGTTGAAAGCCTTCAATGGTTATCAAAGACTTTGAGCCATTTAGTGGTTGAAGGTTGGAAGCTTTCAAAGGTTATCCAAGACTTTGAGGGTTAATTTGTTGAACACACAAAGCATTAATTGCTTTTCAAAGACTTTGGAGTCTTTGAGAAGTGACTCCAATTTGCTTAGGAATGTGACAATATTTAGGGGATGGATTAGGCTAATTAGGAAGGGTTTAGAAGAATTTAGAAGGGGTTTAGGCATACAAGTGGATTTTGTAGGAAAATGCAAGTGGGAGAAATTTTGGTATTTTCAATTAAAATAAAATCATTTATTTCAATTAAATGGTGTAATTTGCATTTGGATAAATATTCAAATAAATATTAATTTATTTAAATGAGAAAAATGAAGATAAAGCATTTAAAATGCTTGAAGACTTTGAGGGAAACCATTAAAGGCTTGAAGACTTTAAGGAAAACCATTAAAGTCTTAAGAAGACTATAGAAGGAAGCCATCAAGTTTGAAGACTTTAAAGCCATCAAGTTTGACTACTTTAAGGGAAACCATTAAAGGTTTCAAGTGGGTGAGGATAAATAGGATTTTAAATAAATAATTTATTTAAAATAGTTGTGCAACTTGCTTTTGTAGGAAAATACAAGTGGGTGGAGGATAAAGGTGATTTAAATAAATTATTTATTTAAAATAATTGTGCAACTTGTATTTGTAGGAAAATGCAAGTGGGTGGAGGATAAAGGTGATTTTAAATAAATGATTTATTTATTTAAATGTGAGAGGTGGGATTTTGGGGGATTTAAATAAATATTAATTTATTTAAATGTGAGAGAAGATTTAATTAAATAAATATGATTTATTTATTTAATTAATGGTCTGAATTTGGTTAAGTGAATTAAATCAAATAAATTGAATAATTTATTTAATTAATAGGAGAAGAGGGTTAAGATGAATTAATTAAATATTAATTTAATTAATTATTAATTGATGGTTAAATAATCAAATAAATACTAAGTATTCATTTAATTAAGTGGACAAATTTATGTGACTACAGATTGTATCCTGAAAAACCATCCATGAGTGAAAGCATGGCATATCTTACTGTCAGATCCACTATGAAGTCGATATTTGGTAGGGGGAAGTCATCCTTAGGACATGCCTTATTTAGATCTCTGAAGTCAGTACAAATGCAGATGCCCCTTTTGGTTTGCTGACAGGCACAATGTTGGAGATCCATTCTGCATAATCAATTGGTCTAATGAATCCAACATCTAGGAGTTTCTTGAGTTCTGTTTTGACTAGCACTGCAATCTGAGGATGCATCTTACGAAGCTTCTGTTTGATAGGTTTGGCTCCTTCTACTACTGTAAGGTGATGCATGACTAAATCAGGATCAAGCCCAGGCATGTCTGAATATGACCATGAAAAGTTGATCTGACACTTCTGGAAGAAATCTATAAATGTAGGCTGTTCCTCCAGAGTGAGAAAAGATGCTAGATGTATGATATGAGGATTTTTAGGAGTCCCCACATTGTATTCTTTGGTTTCCTCGATGAGAATCGTTGATCGTTCCTGTTGTGCACTAGCAGGGAGAATGTCAAACCCTTCATCCTCAGGCGCCTCAGAGAGGTTTTCACCATTGGATACACTCTTTCTTTTTACTTTTGTTGGATCAAATAGTGCCACAGTGTGGTTTTCACTGGAAGATCCATGTTTTATTGTTATATTTTTGCAGCTGAAAGGTTTGGCATCCGCCCCGAAGTATGTTGCGCTATTAAGTTCAATGGCGAATCCAGCTTTGTGATCCCCGCTTGGTAGGTTATCCCTTAATTCCAAAAAGTCAATGATGGCCTCATCATTTTGGAAGAAGTCAAGGCATGGGGAATTTGGTTGGTTCCATTCAATGAGTTCAGGGTGAATAATGGGCATTACTTCATCGATTAGGTTAAGTGCGTTAGATGTATCGGAGAGGGTTAGGATGTTGTGGTGAAGGTCGTTGATGGTACTCTCCCTGTCAGAATCAGGCGTAGGATGAGGCGTAGGGTCTATGGAAGATGTTTCCAGTTCAGGAACCCAAGTGGTCTTTATCTGTGCTTCTCCGTAAACAGGGATGTCTTTGCGTGGTGGAGGTGGTGATGTGTCTTCCTCATCTGAAGTATTAAGCTGTACCGAATCAAATTCCCACTCATGTGAGTCGGTCTTTGAGTCGCTTTCCAACATCCGATTGCTATACCATACTGGGATGTCCTTTGAGTTAAATATTGCAGGTGTGATTGGTTGATGTACCTTTGTAGTGATCGGTGCTGTAGAAAGTTTGATGGGGATCAAGGAATCTGATACGGGGAGTATCGGTAAGATTGACCCAATGGCTTTTGCTGATACAGCTGGTGCCATAGATGCTGCTATGGGTTCTGATACAGTTGTTGCGGCTAATGGTACTATTGATGTGATGGCTGCTGCGGATGGGATTACTGGTTTGATTGGTGGGATGATTGGTATTGTAGATGGTGGTGTTGGGATTTTGAGCCTTGGTGGGGCAGTTGGGATGGTGCTGGAGGCTACTTTGATAATGAAAGGTGTCCTTTTTGCAGTAGGCTGACATAATGGTTTGCTGGGTTTTCCTTTGAATTTGAGTTTAGGAAAGATCTCTTTCTCAAAGCCTAGGCCTGTATTACTTTTGGGTTTGAATTCTGGCAGCAGAGGTTCATGTCGTCCTTGTTTGCAATATCCCAAAGCACTCTGGCCATCATACCCCATTCTTTGCATAATGAGGAGACCTTTGCCATATTGATCTGTAGGAAGTTTAACTTGCGGGATATCAGGGGTGATGGGATCTTTATAGATCCAGTCCGCTAAGTCCTCATCTTGGGTTTCTTCCTCTTGACTCTTTCCAAGGATGAAAGGCGTCAAAGCACACGCTGACGTGATCAGTGGTTGCTGGAATAACTGCTGTGGCTTACCATGTGTTCTAGGAGAAGTGGGCATCTGTCCACACAAAAGAGTTGACTCAAGTTGTATTCTCCAGGACCTTCCTCTGCTACTTTCATTTTAAGCTTGTCTTGCTTGGGTATAGTGGTGTTTGAACTGGAAAGAGAGGCAGGACTGATATATGATGTGGAGGAAATGGCTTCCCTATTATTAGGAACAGTAATCTCTGGTTGATGGCTGATATTATGGCAAAACGCAAAGGGATTTGCATCACCCAGGATTGTGATCTCCACACCGTTATGTGGGAACTTGATACATTGATGGTAGGTAGATGGAACGGCTTGCATGGCATGTATCCAAGGTCTCCCTAATAATAGATTGTATGGCAGAGGAAGGTCCAGAACCTGACAGATGATGTGTTTTACCACAGGGCCCATGTGGATTGGTAGTACCACAGCTCCTTTGGATGAACGCTCTGCATCGTCATAGGCTTTGATGGTGATCTTCTTGCGAGGATCCACTGATTCTATTGCATATCCTAATGCTGTGACCAACTATAGTGTACAAATATTTAGGCTTGCTCCATTATCTATCAAGACTCGCTTGATCCTGTGTTCGTTGATAAAGCCTTCAATGTGGAGTGAGGCATTATGAGGTTGCTGGAAGGAAGAGTTGTCACTTTCAGAGAAAGTGAGACAAGGTGATGACTTTAGACTTCCAACCATGGCTTGAAATTGGTCTGTATTCAGGTCTGCAAGGACTGACGCCTCTTGGAGTGCTTGATCCAAGATAGTTTTATGAGATGGTGATAGACGCAAAAGCTCTAAAATGGATATAAGCGCAGGCGTTTTGTCTAATTGTTCCACAAGATTGTAATGCTTTGGGATGGAGGTGGTGCCTTGTGGAGCTTCTTTTATGGTAACTTTGTCGTGACGCGTAACAACATTGCAATTTGAGTTGGGATTTTTGAAGGTTATAGTTGCAACTTGTTCATTGACATCATACAGATGATTTATAGTGTAATTATACGCAGCCTGTGTATAATCAGTGGTATTAGTGCCTCGCCTGGAAGTGGAAGGACCCCTTTGATCTTGTGATGGAAGTGGATTTTTGAACATCAGATGATCGTTATTTGTTGTTTTTGGGTCATGTCCTTCAATTTCAATTTCTCCTCGGTCAATAAGATCCTGGATAAGATCTTTTAATCGATGACAATTACTTGTTTTGTGCCCTCTTCCTTGATGGAATTCACAGTGTTCAGTATCTCGCCACCATGCCGGTTTGACCTGAGGCTCATAGTTTGATAGTTTAGGTAGAGTGACGAAATTTTGAGAAATGAGTTGTCGCAATACTATTTCAATGGGTTCCCCTAAGGGAGTGTATGTGCATTTCTGTTTTTGCTGACGAGGTCTTGGTTCATTGTGAGACGTGATGTGACCTTGGTTGGAAGGAACATTTGTGTTATTCTGAGGTGGAGGATTTTGTCTTGCAAATCGAACCACAGGTTGTGCGTTTTGGACAGTCCTGGCATCCACAACCCCATCGCTGACGATATTCTTGTTTTTATTCCAGAAGCTTGGTTTATCACTATTGAAGCGCGGGCGAGGACCATCTTTTGGTTCATTAAAGATTTTGATGAGTCCTTTCTTGATGAGTGCCCGTTCACATTTCAAACCCTTGGTGATCATATCGTTAAAAGAGTCTATGTCTTTGACATCCAGGTGAAATTCCATTTCTTCGTTTAAGTTAGAAATGAATATTTCCACTAGTTCTCGTTCAGGTAACTGAAGAGAATGTCTATTGGACATTTGGCGCCATTGTTGCAGGAATACTGAGAATAGTTCACCTGGTTTTTGTTTGGTGTTGCACAGATCAGCCATGGTGATGTCGCGTTCAATGTTATGAGAGTAATGAGCTAGGAACTTCTGGATGAGTTCCTCAAATGTTCTAATGCCACCTGGTAGTCGGGAAAACCATGATGTGGTTGTCCCTCCCAAGCTTTGGGGAAAAAGGTGCATTAGGTAGGTGTCTTCATATGCCACTTCAAGACAAGCGGAATGAAATTCTCTGACATGATCACAGGGATCTCCCTTTCCTCTATATTTTTCAAATTTGGGTGTTTCGAACCCGCGTGGAAAGGGTGGCATGTAAAGATTCCTATCAAAAGGATAGGGATAGATGTCATTGAGTGAGAATTGGTTAGTCTTGACACCACTATGAAGTTGTTTGGCGAGATTCTCGACTTGTTGCCGCAACATCTCCATTTCATTTGGAGGAGGAGGTGGCGGGTTACCTCGAGTAATGTTATATCTGATGGGATCTCTACCTCTTTCCTCTTCATGGCAACTTTGTCTTTCTGATGCTTGTCTTAATTGGACAAGATCAAAGTCAGAGGGGAGTTTTGCTCTCTCTTGAGCATGTCTTAAGAAGTGAGTGTCTGCATTACTCCTGAGTATTTCGTCAAATAATCTGTTAAAGAGAGGGTTATGCTGAGCCCTTTCTATTGTTGCAGGAGTAGGAGTACTTGGGTTTTCGTCATTCGCATTTCCTCCAAGTGCTTCTTGAAATTCATTGAGATTTTCCTCTTCTTCTTCTTCCATTTCTATTTCTCGTTGCCTCGACTGTGATCGGGTTTGAGCCATTTTGTTTAACAAGCTTTTGTTGAAGTTGATTGAAGATGATGATGAGTTGTTTGATGAAATGAAAGGTTGATGGTGGGTGATTTGTGTTGTATGTGGATCTCTGGCACTTTTAAGGTGGATGTAACCAAAATTCCTTCTTTGAATTGCTTGTTTGTTTGATAAGTTTTGATGTGATAAGGTGTAGAGAAATCTGAGATGTGTTACAGATTTATCTACCTAGTAATGAGAGGATTCACTCATGAACTAGTTTTAACCTGCGTAGATGTGTTTCTTAGGATGAGCTTATCTTAGATGTAGAAACAATCTAAAAAGTGGTGTGATGTGTTTGATTCAAGCAATATCTAAAAAGGAATCTTGGGACAAGAACCTCTTAATGTTTTGAGAGTTGAAACGGATTGATGATGAAGTGATGATGGATGAGTGAGATGATGGATGAAATGTTTTTTTTTTAACTTCAATAAAAACTTTGTGTCACAAATGGGACAAACTCTATCTCTTCTCTTTCGGGTGTTGGTGGTATTTCTCGAGCTGTGTTGTATGTGATACAGACGTTTGGGAAGAAGTTGGGATTAATCTTTCCTCCTTGGGTTTTGTGATAACTCAGAGCTCTATATTGCATAAAAGCTTTACGGTTCAATAATTCGGAATCAAATTCGTTTGTTTTGCCTTGAAGGTAGAGACGCATGCGATGCAGAAAGACTCTATGTGAGACAAAGATTTGTCTATTTATATAGAAGAATTTCCTCCTTCTGATCAAAGCCTTTGAGCTCAATGGTCTTCTTTTCAAGTTGATATTCTGATGACGCTTCTTCTTTCACAAGATGTGAAGAATGGTCATAAAATTTGACTCTTTGTTGTTTGCACTTTGTTTTTGATGTGTTTTGGTTGGATGAATACTTTGTTTTTGGGATTGATTTTCTGATTTTTCTTTGACAAAAAAACAAAGCAAGCACACAAACACAAGAATGTTGCCTAAAAGGCACAAATGAGTATGGGTCTAGATCAACCTAATCCTTGGACTTTTATATGACCCTTCCTTTAGATGTATTTTAAGGTGTATTTCCAAAGCCTGAAGTCGGCTCAATTTGCACTAGGTCTTTAAAACGAACACACTTCAAAGACTTTTTATCCCTAAGGTCAAATGGCCAATTGTGATAAATTTAGCCCACATCTTGATATTTCTTCGACTTTGGTACTACATACCTTATGAATCCCGCCGTGGCAGGTAAGGATGTGATATACTAAGTCTTGCACGAGCATAACAAATAGATGATCCCTATGATGGGGGAGTCACCACTTTTATCAAGCCACAAGTGACTTTTCAAAAAGCTATGTTTCTACTCAAGGAAATATGTATGGTGAGTATCTTGGGAGCAAAACCATCTATGCTCTTGCACTAAATTATATCTCAAATATCCTTAATCAATAGAATGGGTGGGATACTACTTAAAGGTGTTTAGTCATGTTCGATGTTTTTGGACATAAGTTCATTCTGCAGTGACTCACTTAAGAGCCTTGTAACTGGTGGTGGGGCCCATTTGTCCTTTCAGCCAGTTACACTGTAGGAACAACTATACCCAAGGCTACAGCTTTCGCTCTCACCTGATTTCTATGGCGGCTCGAAGGATTTACCGCTCGAGGTCATTCCAAAGAGTATCGATCCCTTGGCAGACCTCTCTTAAAAAGATAAAATTTGAGTGTTACTAACACTTTTCTCTTGCACCTAGGACCACGAAAGCCAAGGGAGAGGATAGTGTGTGTTAGAGGTAGGACCACTCGACTGACTTTTTGCACAAGTGTGCCAAGCACAAAAGACACTTGTTCTTTTTAATCCATCATCGCGAATGTGATTTAACTATTTGGAGATGTTGCTCCAATAGTCATGGTGTTCTTTTTAACTTCAAAAGCAATGTGTTTTGTAATCTAGAATTCGGAAATCCTGGTCAACTTAATGAAAACACGTTTGCTTGAAGTAAAATTTGTTTTGCAAAAAATCAAAACAAGTGGATTGTTCTTTTTTTCTTGCCCAAAAATTAAAGTGTGGATTGTGAATTTTTAAAGTTTGATGCAAGGAAATCAAATTTGTTTGTTGATTTTAAGCACCAAAAGACAATTTATCTAACTAGAAAGCAATAGAATTTTGTGTTTTTCAAGTTTTAATGCACCAAAAGACAAGTTTGTGATTTTTTTATGGTGAGTTTTAACCTGCACAAACAAAAACGTGTTAGTAAAATCGATGTCCAAGGGGGGCTTCCACAAGCCTAAAAATGTCCACTTTTTTGGTTACAAGGCGATTTGGACGACACTCTGTTACAATAGCACTAGTCCGTGTTTAAGCAGAGGCGCTACTTAACACAAAAGCGCTTAAAGAAGGGGAGAGACAGAGAGGCAAAAGCACTAGAAGAGTTTCAATAGCGCTAAAATAGCTACAAAAGCACCAAAACAAGTCCAAAAGCACTGAAATGAGGACAATAGCGCTATTGTAAGAACAATAGCGCTAATTGCATAAATGTCGGTAGCGCTAGAACGTGTTCAATAGCGCCAAAGCGCAACCTGTGTGACACTTTCAACAGTCAGACATGTTAGTTTGCTAAAAACAATGATATTTTTGGTGGTCTTGATTCACGTCGGGTTCACCAAATGATGCCCTCCTAAATGAACAAGGTTAGCAAATGATAAACAACACAAAAGACACAAGAAAATCATTAGTGTTAGTCAATCAAAAACTAATCTAAAAAGGCATACCAAGAGAGACACTAAAAACATGAAAGCATACTTAACTAACAAAGCAAATATGGTGAGGCATCTCCAAATACCTCCTAACATGCTTTTAGTTTCTTTCTCCCTTGTTCCTCTCCTCTCCAAGTTCCAAAATAGTGTAGCTCTCAGCAGCTTTTTGCACTATGGATGCTTATGGAGGATTGAGATTTAGTATTTGTGCTTCAAATATGAAATGAAAAGCTAATACTATGCTATTGATGCTAAAATGATTTATTTTAACCAAAATAACAAAGATATTAGTTTGCTATGCTAAATGCTCTCTTAAAATGCCTATAGGTTAAATGCATACAAGTTTTTAGGATTTGGATTATGAAGAAATGGGCTCTATTTATAGGAAAAATGGAGCAATGGATGGTTGAGATTGAGTAATCTCAACAAGGGTCAGGATTGAATGATTTCAAATCCATGTGAGGGCTTTCAACCCAATCCCAGGATGACAAGTGTCAATGTGAGATAGGTTGAGAGGAGAGGGAATAAGCATTTAATGCTTGACATGACCTTGGGAGTTAAAGTCAAGGTTGGTTGAATGAATAAACTCTTTATTCAAAGAATAAAGCTTTTATCCAATGGATAAACTCTTGTGCAAATGTGAAATGGATGAATATGGTCAAAATCAATAAATGTTTGGGGAGACAAGTTTGAAATAACCATAAATGGTTATGTAAGAGCCATAAATGGTCATGTAAGAGCCATTAGTGGTCTTGGAAGACTTTGGGGGTTAATTTGTTGAACACACAAAACATTAAATGTTTTTCAAAGACTTTGGAGTCTTTGAGAAGTGACTCCATTTTGCTTAGGAATGTGACAATAATTAGGGGATGGATTAGGCTAATTAGGAAGGGGTTAGAAGAATCTAGAAGGGGATTAGATTTTGCAAGTGGATTTGGTGGGTGAGGGAAAATAGGATTTTATTAAAATAAAAATTTATTTATTTCAATAAATGTGTGCAAGTTGCATTTGTAGGAAAATGCAAGTGGGGGGGGGGGGGGGGGTTTAAAAATGATTTAAATAAATGTTAATTTATTTAAAAGAGGAAAAGGGGGATTTAATTAAATAAATAGATTTTATTTATTTAAATGAATGGAATTTGATTTTAATGAATTAATTAAAATAAATTGAATAATTTATTTAATTAATAGAAGAATGTTTGGAGATGAATTAATTAAATATTTATTTAATTAACTGATGGCTAGTGGATTTTTAATTAAATAAATACAAAATATTCATTTAATTAAAATGGACAGATTTGTGTGACTACACAATTTAATTGAATTATTGATTATTCTCTAAAATTGAAACTCAAAGCTTTTTCAGAAAAAGAAGTTCAGTTGCATTAAAAAGGCTCTTTTTCAAAGAATTATCTATTTTTATCACAGAAGCATGGAATTAATTTAATATTATTTTTCAATGCAACTTGAACTTCTTATTTGAATGCATTTCAATTAAACTACAATTGGAATCTATCTCAAGGTTAACTGAACCTTGATTTCTCAATTATTTTCAATTAATCTTAAATTGAGCTTTTTCATCATCTCTCTTGAGAATTCTCTATAAATTCAATCGTCAGCTCTCATTCCGAACACCCTAGAGATTTTTGAGAATACGTCATTATTATGCTGATTTTGCTCTGGAGTCATTAATATATTATGCTTTTTTAGATTATTTGCATCCATATTTATTTTACTCATTATTGCTTGAATCCATATTGCTTGAATTCATTATTACTTGAAACTTTCATGCATCTTTCAACCATTTTAGCTTAATAGCATGTTCATATAGATTAAATCCTTTGTCTTGGTGTAGTCTAGTCACTAGTATTGCTTATAAAAATCTGAGAGCAATCTTATACTCGCATCTTTTAAAAGGCAATTGGTCAATTTGTTATGGTTTTATTATTCATGCTTATATCTGTCTAACCATACATGTAATGACTAAATTGAAGTGTTGTGTCTTACAGATACAAATTCTTATTCCACTTTTCACACACACACAACCTGCCATTAATATGTTCTCTTTTGTGATCGGCCTGTTGCTGCGCACAGCCAATAAAGACAAAGAGTCACATTCAATTTTGCACAAATCAAGCATTATAAAGATAATCCAACATATAATGACTAATAGTGGGCCTCCTTGTTACTCACCCCTCCTTGTTTTTGCTCGCTAGCACTGACAGAATCATGTTACCGTTCAGCCTCCTGCTCTATGCTCACCCCGTGCTTGCTACGAATGTCCCCTTTTTCACTCTCACCACCTCGAGCACCAGTATAATTGCCCTCATCTACATTTCTAATGGCCTCATTTTCCTCACCAGCACAACCACTATCATAATGTTGTTCAATAAAATAGCACACATCATTGATCCATTTTATGCCCGTGTATATATATATACATTTCCACTTATAAATCCCAACTTCCACCAACCATGCCATGCAATGATGGAAAAAAAATATAATGCAATGACAAATAATTACTAGTGTGGCTGTGCAGTCATTGAGAAGCCGACTTGACAATGGGTTCAAAATTGGAGACTCGACTCGTGACTGATTCAGATTTGAATCCCCAACTAGTTCCTAACCTAAAGGCCCATACCCTGACTCTTTCAGATTTGGATCCCCGACTAGTCCCGGATTTGAAAGCCCAACTCCTGACTCTTTCAGATTTGAATCCTCAACTACTCATGGATGTGAAAGTCCAACTCCTGAATCTTTCAGATTTGAATCCCCAACTTGTCGTGCATCTGAAAGCCCAACTCTTGACTCTTTCAGATTTGAATCCTCGACTAGTCCTAGATACGAAAGCCCAGCTCCTGAAACTTTCAGATTTGAATCTCCAACTGGTCACGCATCTGAAAGCCCAACTCCCGACTCTTTCGGATTTGAATCCTCAACTACTCCCAAATGTGAAAGCCCAACTCCTGAATCTTTCAGATATGAATGTCGAACTGGTCCCGCATATGAAAGCCCACCTCTCTCCTGGGTATACAAATTACTTCTCCAGTCACAAGCATTAAACAGTTACAACACCAAGCAATACTACATGTTTCATAATCCATTAAAACTACTTAGCTTACAGGTAGGCCGATGTCACGTGTCACTAGGAAGTGAACACGGCCAACTCCCAGGAGATCATCTGCCTTTAGCTCTAGTAACCCATAATCAAGATCAACTTTTTCCCTCAACCTTTTTCGCAATGCAATTGACATGATTGAACTAAAACATAAAAAAAATGCAATTCATATTCTTCACACTATCAATAACACCACACATTCACCACAAATGACACAGCCAACACACGACCGGTTATGCCCACATTCCAATACAAAGTCAGCATGTCGTTGTGTTATGTACAACCCAACTAATAGTTTAGCCATAAACTATCCATGACATTCCGCTCTAGAACATATTTCATTGCAATTGCAACGAAATAATGACTATGATCCATCGCCAATGCTGTTAAAAAGGCTTCTCGGTGTTCTCATCCAAAATACAACACAAAAACTAGACTTTCTTAAGGATTGATAAAGAAGGATGCAAAACACGCTTAATGGATCGGTTGTGTCTATTCTGGTTCCAAAACGAACCTTTCCTACAACGTGTTACCGATAGGTTAGTCAATTGCAACCGCTAATAGCAAAATCGATGCTGTAAAACGAGTGTGCAGCAATCAAGATGGTCAATCTGTCAGAGAATACACAGGGATTCATTACCATTAACAAAGTCTTTGACGATAATTAATGGGTACAGAGGCCTCCAATTGATTTTTTGAAAGACACAAGTCTTTTGAAACAAGTGTCTATTCTAAAGCTTCCATCTCTTTGTTGACATGGGAATATTATTATTTATTAAAAACGTAGTCTTAAGATACGAAAAGAAAAAAGAAAAAAACACTCTGAAGGATAGACACGTGAGGAGTTCGTCGTGCCAACCCAAGACATCTGAAATAGAAGCCCAAATCACATTTCAAATCAGAGTTGGATCATCAAACACAAGTACTTCTTAAACATCACGAACATCAATAATCTAGAAATACAAATACACTAGGATGAACATTAACACTTTCATGCAAATCAACATAATATATACAAATTTATAACACATAGTTCGTAAGAATCAGGATTTGTGGTTCATATATTCAATGCTGGTTTCATGACTCGAAGACCCATAAATAACAATCATACTGCGTTCAGGCTCGGAAATTATATCTTATTGTCTAATATGGTGCATCTATAGCATATAATATAAGACATCAGCCAATTGCATTGTTCATTTTCATTATTATCAAATTCAGTAAAAGTAAGGACATTAATATTACATGATCAAGAACTGAAATTTATACATACATTTGTATTGCATAAAAAAATTATATACAACAAACTATATATATAACAAGCGTCTTTCAAAAAGTTGCACAAGCCCAAAGATTATTAATAAGGGGACATTACAGTGCAAGTAGTATTAAACAAGGGAGAGAGAGCAACAACCTGGGAACGTCTGGACATTTGCCGGGGGACTACTCAATAGTCCTTGAAAATCAACAACCTGCATGGATAACTAAAGTTACTAGTAGTCTACATTGGGAAGTACATGCATTTCAAAAGAAATATAAGGAACTTACATGTTCATATATGAAAATGCAGTTTAACATTTAATATAAACTACCACTAAGTAATTTATATCACCTAAATTATATCTGTCCATTTGCCATAGTGCCAGAGCTGTGCCAGAGTTGTCTATATCAACCACCTATTTTTGTACTGTTGTTGTGCACTCAAGGACATATGCCTCTATTCCAACTCAAAATCAACGCTATGGTCCGACTAACATGCAACTTAGTCACACATTTTACACTATATTTTACATTCAATGGATGCAATTGGATAACATGTCACTAACACGCAGTACCATTTGTCTATTCTCGAGCCTTGTTATTGACTAACTCCATCTCCTATTGTAAATTGCGTCACATGTTAGCCTTTGGCTTTACCGCTGTTAGCTGCATCAAATCACAACCCATACATGAACAATGGTTCGAGAGGTTGTGTCTCTTCTAGTTCCAAAATAGACAAATAGTATAGACTAACAGCGCTGCGTTCGACAGAAGTAGCCATCAAATGCAAAACCTACGATTAAAAACCTGCCACAAACATGGGGTGTAAGTCCCCCCATTTTGTTTTTTGCAGCCACAATAGAGGCGTCCCACTGCCAGAGTAACTTGAGTTTCGTGCTAGTTTTTTCTCTAACAAAAGTACTAAGTTTTGTAGCCCGCGACCTCTTCTTCCTGTCGGGATGCCCTCCGAACACGATTCCTTCATTCACAAGCTTTTAATGTGCGTGTTATGCACAATAAACCGACAATAACCACAAAGCATGTCGCAGCCATCCTCTGACATGTCCACATAATTTTGCATGGGCATCGAGGACTGAAACCGACAACTCGACAACAACTCCACATCACATACCATGGGTCAGAGAACCATGAGAAGTTGGCATGGTATGCATGTCTTGGAAATGTATGTCGATGCATGTTGTTGGTACGATACGTCCACTGTCGAGCCACAATACACATAGCCTCCCACATATATTTGCATATATGTTTATTCTACACTTTTCGAGTGTGATTAGGTGCTTCGAACTTGTGTGATGTTCATTCTAGCTACAAAATGAGATTGTAACAATGACATGAATTGACATACATGACACACGTCTATTCTGGCTCCAAAAAGGACATATCGTACCAATGACATGCATCAACATACATGTTCGAGAATAAATATATATGCAAATACAAGTGGCTGGCACCTAATAGCTACATGAAAGACAAAGTGAGGTAAAATGTTTTGTTTCAAATTGAGCTTCTTTTACATGGTCTTGACCTCGTTTACATGTTATGGTTTTCCTTTTGATGCAAACAAACTCCTCAAAATCAGGTTGTTGACTGGTTGATGCAACCATTCCTTGACTGTGTGTGACCTGCTCTTGTTTAGGAGTTGATCTGCTGTTTGTTGACAACTAGGAGTTGATCTGTTGTTTGTTTGATGATAGAAAACATGGCGCCTTTTTTATTTGCCTAACGTGGAAAAAGTAAGACTAATGCACGAACGAAAACATTATTGTTGAAGGGCTCCTTGTTGAAGCAACCTCCATCTATTCTGGCTCATTGTTGAAGGGGGATTTATGGGACTGTAGGTTTTCTTTTTTTATCTAATGAGCACCTGAGAATAATGGAAACAGAGCATAATGTTTCCATAGTTTCTTTTATCTATGTTTTATTTTGTTGTTTTCCTCTGTATTGGAGTAGACATGTTTGTGTGTGTGTGTGAGTCTCTCTGTGAGTGTGTGTGTATTGCTTCATATTCACATATATATACTAACAAACACAAAAACACAAACAAACAATGCAAACCCTGATGGTTTTCAACAAAATCCCAAAAATCAGCCCTCAACAATGAGCCGTCAACAATCAAACAGGGAACCTTGGTATCCTGACACGACTATGCTACAAAATGATGCCTAATTTTCATAGACTGAACACAAAATGACACAGAAAATAAAAACAAAATTATTGAATGTCTTAGGGTTTCAAATTACCGCAACCACCTAAGCCTCCACCCAAATCATTGTCCTCTTCACACCTCTCGAGGGCACACTCACAACCACCTCTGCGATACAAAAATGATATAAAAATTTACAATTTCAAACACAGGGTTGACGAAGGAATCATAAAACTATCTTTATCTGTTAGGGTTTGAATTTACCGATGCCGCCATAACCTTATACAACAATCTTCAATCGTACCACCCCCTGTACGCTACGATACCTCCTCCCTGCACATGAAAAAAACTCGCGTGTTAACAGGCGATAACAATAGGACTAACAATATACCCAGACAACTTGCGTTATGCATGCGGTCAGCTTTTCTCCTCCCCTTTGGAGCCACACATATTTTGAGAATGCATACCTATAACTACAATTGAAGTGCAACTCCTTCGCTCAGTGATTCAACCGGGGACATGAATTTACACGGTCGAATATTTTGTTTCGCCTCCACCAATGCGTTCTGTATGCAGCTACTAGATGGAATATATTTTCAATTTTCGCGAAATTGAGTTTTCATTCAAAATTAAAAAATAAATGAATTGAAAACTGTGCCCATAACACGTGACCACCGATGTTAGTCGACTCGTTGACGCAATAAATCGAGTTAGCCAAAAAAATGGCTGCGTGGCCATTCAAAAAAAAAAAAATCAAATTGGCGGTCACTGAAAATGTAAACCGCTTGCACGATGGTATGTTAACTGTCTCACCTGATGTAATTGTTACATCGTGGTGACAACGATAGAGAAAAGGTTAACCGCGAGCAAGCTTTTCCGTCAAACGCAAAACGGCAACATCATCCACGTCATCACAGCTGCGAATTCCTCCATGTCATCTATGGGTCCCAGGAACGTCGCTCTCATGGACTTGCCGTACTTGAATGGTATGCCTTCGACATCATATGGAGGCATGCTGTTTTGGAGCTAGAATAGCTACAACCTTATGTATAGTGCCTATACTATTTACTATATATATAAAAATATTCAGTTTCAATTTTATTGCATTCTCTAATTATAATGCTAAATAAATTAAGTTCTTCTAACTTTACAATTCCTTTACAATCAGACCTATCGATGTCCTATTGCAAGCACTCCCCTACAACACTAGTTATTAGAGTGACTGAGTGTTTGAAGTATGCATAAGACCTAAAGATAAAAGCGACTGCCTTGGGACATATGTGTCATTGTGATCCCCACAAGCGAAATAATTTGAGAGAGAAACCCCACTGGGAAGATTCCAAGTCTTTCCTGGGGTGGAAATCTTTTCACGAAGCTTTCTTATTCCTTTCTACAACAACACTTTTTTCTACGTCGTCTGCAACAAGTTAAACCCCTATTCATGGACAGCTGGCAAGTAATAATGACACTCACATGGCAAACTATACATATCAGACGTATACGGTACATTAACCTATGCAAGATGACCAACAATTAATTTGAAGCGTAGATAAAAGGTGTGAGAGTCATTGGTGGTCCCCAACGGCTGCAAAGTTTCTTGCCAATCAATCTACTAGTGGCAGACACTTAATTAATGACACTTTATATCACCGACGTTTTCTATTCGTCTCTAGTGAAGTCAAGTCTACTACTCTTTTGCTGGTACATTTTACTTATCTCCCTGGCCACTTTTCCTCCGTTGTCTCCAAGAAATATATGAAATCAAATCCAGCCAACTCACATAGAAAGGAAATATATGAAATCCAGCCAACTTAAATGGTACAGAATAGTAACACGTATTTTCGGCAGTGCCATGAGTTAATGGGGTTTTCAAGTGACCCAGTGCTATCTTTGCAAATCAACGGTCAAGATTCTATTAATCTGATAGAAACAATCCTGTTCATTCGTCCCGCCCATCGTTTTTAATGATTTCTTTATCAAATACCATTCGTTATGAAGCTTCTTGCGATTTCACCAATTTCGCAGATCTTTGTCTTTTTTCGTGTGGACATGTCTATTATAGTTTAAAAAAATAGTATGGATTGACTAACACGCATGTTAGTCGTGCGTTTTGCACTGTCGATTTTACAATAAACGGCTGTGATTGACTAACACACCACTATCACGCTGTACGAAAGATCTGTTTTGGAGCTAGAATAGCTTCGGCCCAACCATGTTGACCAAGATACCCTTGTCTACGTATCATCCAATAGTTTCTAGACAAATACTTTTCCCAAAAGAACACTTGTTGTATTAACGTAGTGTTGTCCTTTGTTAACAACGAACAATGAGTAATTTACTTAAAATAAAATATATACTTTTTATATTTTATATTATAATACAAATTATATAATTTGAAATTACATTACGTATTTTTATATTAATTTTTAGCTTAAAGATGAGTATAATTATTGTTAAAATTAATGATATATATTTTTTTAAAACTTATAATATAGATTATTTTTTATAATTTATAATTTAAATTGTTTAGAATATTTTTTTAAAGTCTGAAAGTAATTATTTATGTAATCCACTATCATCATTATTATAAACATATATACAATATATCAAATGAACAAAATTTTGAAGTTCAATATGTTATTTAAATTAAATATATTTATTATTATATACGATACTTTAATTTAGCATAATCTAAATTATTGAATATATTTTAAAAATATTTTTATATTATAAAATCATATAACTATATTAACTATGTTATTTTTCTAATGTTTATAGGTATTGTTGAGTCATGCTCTATTTTCCACTAGACTTTATGAGACGTTTTATTTATTAATATTGATAGCAAGTTTTTTTTTTTCAGCTAATATCAATATTGTTTGATATCCATTATACTTTTATACATATTTTATCTAAATTCAAACTTTAATAGTACTATTTTTATTTAATTATTTATTAATGTAATAAGTTTATTATATACTAAGGTTACTATTATTCATTATTAATTTTATTTATCTGAAATTATTTTTATTAACATTTAGATTTTATATATTTTGACATCAACATTTTCTTTACTCTATTTTAATTCTTAATTTAGATTTAGATTTAAAATTATTTAAAATGTTTATGTCTATTTTATGAAATAGCGATATGAAATAAAAGCTACTACAAGTAGATCAATTTATTATTTTTTTGTTCTATTAGATTTGACAAGTTGTAGAATCATTATATATTGAACTGATATATCTTTTATCTCTACCCCTCTTTACTACTCGCCTCTATGACCTCCCTTATGTGGCAATATTGCCCACTCCTCTCCTTCCATCTCTCTAATTCTCTCTCTAAATATAGCCCTCTACTTCTCTATTCTCTTTCTATTTTTCTTACTTCCTCTCTATCTATTTATATATATCTCTTGTCCTCTCCATCTCTATATAATGTCTCTTCTCAGAGAAATATTATATTTGAAAAGAACTCTTTAAATATTAATCTATTTTTAGTTAGAGTGATAGCAAGAACATGACAACTAGTTAACTAAAAGATCACCAAAATACACCGTGACTCATCATAACTTCAATAGAACCCTTATTTCTGATATGAAATGAAAAGTGCAAACTTATAACAAGAAAATACATCAATATTGCTATTATAATCTGCTACAAAATATATATTTCATTTTCTAAAAACTACAGACAAATTTGAGAAGCAAAGTAGTGCCAAAACACTATTCTAACTTCGCCAATTTCACAAGAAACTTCACAATAAAGGACCTATTATGGTAAATAATAGAAAAAAATACAATACCACCAACCTATAGCCTCATGATTTCCATGAACTTATGAAATTATGTAATACTCAGGATACATATAGACACATACACTCAAATTGTTGAAACTATCTAGCAAAAAAACTATAATATCTATAAAAAAATCTATTCTAGTATTCTACACATCACTAATCCTTGTGTGATTACACTCGAGTAGTTCTCTAACACCCATCCATATATCATCTAGAAAATTTGAATTTGAATATTCCACAAAAAAAACAAAAACAAAAACAAAAACAAAAACAAAAAAACAAAAAAAAACTACTTGATTAGCAAAAAATAAAGTAAATAATAAAAAATAGAGTCAGAACCACACATAAATCAAACCATAGTTAGGCACAAATTTTGGCACCAAAATACCATGCCCAAATAAAGAGAACATTGCATACCAAGCATGCAATTGATGTTTTCAAGTGTCCTCCAAACTCTACCAATTATCATACAAAATCCCATTTGTCCATAAGGCCACCAAAGGACAAACAACTCGCTAAGTGTAGCTCCACCATTTTCAATCCCTCAACTTGAGAAATTATTTAATTTAAATATCCTTTGGTAGTTAAATATATTTTTTGAATTAACCATGACAATCATAACATATACTTTTACATTCTTTCAGTTGAAAGAGCATGGTCAAATGGTGGAAAAGCACATACACTTCTCTAATGTTCACTGACAAAGTCTCCTCTGCATGCAGACATGCCAACATATCAATCTGTGAACACCACGTCTCCTCTACATGCAGGTGCACAACAGGTAGCTTCAGTAGCAGATCGATATCGAGATGTAGTCCCATCAATAACAGATAGAGGGAATATAGAGATCCTCCAGGTGCACAACAGGTAGCTTCAGTAGCAGATCGATATCGAGATGTAGTCCCATCAATAACTTCAGCATCCTCACCAGTGCCAGTACCAGAGCCAGTCTGAGACCTAGCAGCTACCTTTTCGCAACTATATTGTATTGCGGATCGAGATATGGATCCACCAATTTAACAGATAGTAGAAATGACAGTTCTAGCTTGAATCTAACAATCAATTACCTTTTCTCGATGTCTTAATCTGTAAAAAACCTGATGGATCCCTTGGTCGTCGAGTGTTTTGCAAAACTACCCACACTAACTTATATCTTCATTCGGCTTCTCATCACCACCCTAGCCAGAAAGTTGGGATCCTCAAAACCCTTGCTTTAAGAGCCCATTGGATTTGTGACGAGGATAACTTAAACCAAGAGCTCTCCCATCTTCGTCAAGTCTTCAGATGGAATGGCTACACGAACAAACAGATCACTAGGGCCTTCCTCCAAGCCAAATCTTATTTCCTCTCCATCTCTAACCCCTCGCCCTCTCCTCCTTCTCTGGCCCTGTTTGTCTCTCTCCCTTATGTTGAAGGCATATCACACAAGATTTCAAAAATGCTTTGGAAAAAAGGTCTCCGTTGTGCCTTCAAACCTGTTTCCACCATTAAGAGGCATGCTCCTCTGCTTAAGGACACTAGGGATGCCTTTTTAGAGTCAGATGTCTACAAGATTGTATGCTCATGTGGAACCCCATACATTGGAGAAACAGGTCGTTCGTTCATGACTAGAATAAAAGAGCATAGCGCTGATATTAAGCATGAACGTACCCTCAAATCAGCTTTACCTGAGCATTCGTCAACTACCAAGCATCATATTTGTTTGGAGGACACTAAGATATTGTGCAGGGAGAACAAATTTTTCAAAAGGAAAGTTAAAGAGGCCATTGCTATTTTTCATCACCCCTCCAATCTTAATCGTGATGATGGGTTAAACCTTAGTATCTCGTGGCACCCTTTGCTTTCTGTCCTCGAGTATCATTCATGCCCCCCGCTGTGACTTCTCCCCCTCTTTCTTTTATCATTTTCCTTTGAGCGTCTCCTGCTTCCTCCTTTGGTTTATTTGCATTTTTGTATTATTTATATATATATCTATATATATATATATATATATATATATATATATATATATACATATGCATATGTGTAGACACACACACACACACACACACACACACACACACACACATATATATATATATACACACACACACATATATATATATATACACACACACACACACATATATATATATATGTGTGTGTGTGTGTGTGTGTGTGTGTGTGTATGTATAGTTTTTATTTCTTTTATTGTTTCTTGTTTTTAATAGGTGTGTTTGTGTTGCTAGGCTTTCCTTTTTTTCTTTGGGTGGTTATCCCTAGGGGTTTTCTGTCTTCCAAACTCTAGGTGGTCTTTTTTCTTTTTCTTTTTTCCTCGATCCTCGTGCCCTCCCCTACCCCTCATCTCTTTATATTTTGTCTCAAATCTGCAACTCAACATCTTTCATGTCTTTGGAATTCTTTTCATCCCGATGATGAATCATGGAGTGTGATTCGAAACGTTGATGGAAAAAAATACACACAATCGAATCCAGAAAAAATTCATAAGAATATAAGATGGATTGTGGAAATCTCATAGCTTAAATCCTATTTAGCCAAGATTGCATTGTTGGAAATACAACAGGAGACATTTAAAACGTTACCAAGTGAAAACAAAGTGCCAAAAACTTTCAACTTTTTGTTAGTTTATTGCGCTCTATTCCATACAAATTCCATATTGTAGCGCAATTTGCAGGAAGGAAGAGTACAATATGAAGACTCGTGATGGATCATTATATTCCAAGTTACATACGTCATGCAAGAAAATTGAAATTGCATTCAGATGCACATGGACAAGATAAGATTTGTGTGAGAAGCTGAAGGCCCATTGAAATTTCTTGTAATTATATTTTTAAAAGATGCTTTACTAGTTGACTGTATTTGTCTATAGCTGAGCATGCATTAATTTGTCAATTTTTGGGTAAAGGTTAGATGGATTTGGTGGACGACTGCTGAATAGGCAAATGAAATCCTATGTGAAACATCCAAATTTAAATTCATTGTATTTGCATTAAAATCGCACTACGAAGAAAAGTCACGGTAAGATTTCTGTGATCACCATCACATACCCTAGGTAACCAATTATTGAAAAATTTGTAGTTTTATTTAATTTTGTCTTTGCTTATGAATTTGTCTTGCATGTAGCTAATGCAAATTTTTGGTCTGTTCACCTGTTTTGTATTTAGTAAATCCTTGTATCAGCTCTATGATGTTGTGTTTTGTTGTAATTGATGAATCATCCTTTTGGGTTTCCTTGAGACAACTCAGTCTTAATGTGTTCTAATGTAATATTTTATTTTTATCCATACAATCTTTAATAAACAAATTAGTAGAAATTTTGTAGGTGTTCATCAGTTTCAAGAAAGGAAATAAATTAGTCCTTGAAGATATCCGATTAAGTTGAAGAATACATCGAGATCACTTGAGATCCAGTTAACAGCGACATTTTTTTTTCCCTTAAATACTATTGTGAGCTCTATGATATCAAAACAGCATAACAGTGTTTACTAGGAGGGATATTGAAATGCCCAAAAAGAAAATAGCGTTATTCTATTACTGCAAGCATAAAAAACAACATGAAGAGTTCCATGGTTGATTTTTCTTCCAATTACTGTGTTTGGAGTCCCACTTGGGAGTTGGCACATAAGTCGCTACCATAAGGGGTAGATTCAGTTGAGATAATCCAAATTTCTGTCATGTCATGGTGAGTAGGTAGTGGGAAGAAATTCAAGGAATCGATCTCCATCAACATAAATTAAAAGCAATGGAAATTGTCAGTTTTGTCTCTGTTTTGAATATAGAACGAGCGTATCGCACCGGGTACGCAGCCCTTTCCAATCTTGACCATATTATCCGATGAAAAGTAGTTGGTAAGGGCTCATGATCATGTTAATGAATCTCACATACTGCGAAGGCAAGTGTATGCTGAATTCTATGAATGACTGTTCACATCGCAATTTATTCTTATCGCGCTGAGCACAACTGGCGCTACCTACAACATGGAAATTTCCTGACTTACAGGCTGAAAAACGCAAAGGGTACGAAAAATCGAATGCAGCAAAGCTACGCTATGGAATTAGACGTAAATTCAAAAAGTGTGCTATAGAAGGCCAAAAGCTTCGCACAAGGCTAAAGACTATGACTAAAAACCATTTGAAAATTTTGGTGCTTTGCTTTTGCTGGTAGGGTTTCACATGTGTATTGTATTTGCATGTCATCTAGTTCGTAATAATGTAATTTTGATGACGTACATATATTTTTTATAAAATATTATCTATTTAAAGATTATTATAGAGTGATTTTTTTTATATCTTTTAATTTATTTTGAGATTTATTTCTATTATGTATTTTTTTATAATATTAGAATTTAATTATAATTAATTTTTTTAGCAGTGGAGATTTAAAATTTGTTTCTTATGATCTTAATTTCAAGTTAAGAATATTTGTACAACTTTCTTTCTTAACTCCACACATACATTTTTTAAAAAAACAAGATAAATATAAACATATAAAAGATAAAGTTTTTGTTATTCTAAAAAGCAAATAATTTCAAAGTTTGCCTCTTCCATTTCCTTACAAATATAGGCTTATTATGTCTCCAAGAAATGAGTTTATCAATTTAAAGATTTGTGGGACTTTACTTCTCTAGAGTGAGTTGACCAATCTTCCTAAAAATACCTTTGGTTTAAATAAAAGGTTTAAAGGGTTTTTGATGAAATTTTTTGTTTTTATTGATCTTACCATGAAAACTTGTATACTGTTGGAATGTAATTTTTCAAAGGATTGTTGGTGGTTGTCTCTCATCAATTTTCTCAATTTCCCTTAAAAATGGTCTACTTAACTCTAATGCCTTCCTTGCCACTAAATTCAAGATTAAATAAAAAACGGAAGTCTAAATTTCAATAAATGACATGGAAAAAGATGAATGCTTAGATTTGGCTTTTTGAAGCAGAGACTAATGCCTAAATTTGAACTTCAAAAAATTTACATTTCAAATTGTTTGTTGTTGGTGGCAGATTAAGATGTATGATGATTCAACTAAATAAATGGCCCTTTTTCCATCAAGATGAAAATATGATACATTTTTTTTTGGGACTGCATATGGACTAAGAAAAAATGGAATACTATTTTTAATTATATTCGAAATATTTTTGGTCATGCTTTATGTTGGAAAGAAGTTGTTTCAGGCCTAAATCCTTAAAAAAAATTGTACTTGATTCTTTGAGACAAATTAATCTACTTGACATAGGGAAAAATATATGTATTGTTGTTTTATGTACTCATGAGGTTTATCAAGAATGAGAAATTCTCAGGTTTTACTATGATATCATCTTTTAGACTATTTTTTTGTGCTCTCAGTTGTAAGGAGGTCCTAAAGAACAAATGAGGATTAGAAATCATCTAGATAGGATCAATTTCTAGCTTGTAAAACTCCACAAAAATTATTTATTTTATTCCAAACAACTTCAACTATCTTAGTCATTCCTTTATGTGTTACTTAGCTCCATAATGAGGTTGTTATATGCTACAACTTTATATGTAACTAGCTAGACATTTTTAAGTAGCTCTTTTATAATGGTTCTTTGCACCTCCTTGATGAGGTTTCCCCTACTAAAAAACATTGTATTTTTTGGTTGGAAGTCTATGGTTGTTTTCCTTTTCTTTCTATTTTTCCCTTCTTTCTTAAGTTAGGGCTTAACATAGGGATTAGTGTTAGTATTCTCTTGTGTGTGTGTGTGTGTGTGTGTGTGTGTGTGTGTGTGTGTGTGTGAATAAATTGGACCCCCATTTGCAACCTTCCCATTCCCTAACAAAGTTTTCATTCTAGATCTACAATAATTCAAAATTTTACCTTATGGGACTATGAGTCTTGTGATCCCATTTAGTTTTCCATAAAAATGAATGGAACCGATGCCTTGTAATTTGACCTTTAACTTGTCTCATGCATAATTTGTCCCTATGTAATTTCAAACCTAGAAACCCTTAGAAATTATGTTGAAACACATTTTGTGCCCTTATTAACTCACTAATTCTTGGTGTTGTGTATTTATTGCTAAAATTAGACCTTTAATTATGAACAAGGTATTGAGCATTAGAAAATTAAAAAGAGCTCAAAATATAATTCTCTAAAATATTTAAAGAGTTAAAGTTTGGATGAGTTAAAATCAAAAGCAAAATACATTTTGTAAAATATTTTATAGTTATATGAAGCCCGTCAAATTATAAAACAATGGAGTAGAAATATTGTGAACTAGATATGATAATTAAATGTTTTATATAAATTTTAGACAATTTAAATCATGATTCAAAATATATCTTATAATTTCAACAAAATTATGACTCCAAACCTAACACATGTTTTCATAATGATATTAAAAAATTACTCCACATATTAAATAAAAAATTGAAGCTAGCCCTCATCATCAATTCAGATCAATAGATATTAAATACGTAGAAGTAACTTTTAAATATTATTATTGTGACTCTATCATTAAGCACATTGTAGTGATAAGTGTTTTGGACTCTTTGCTTTTATGCATCCTTTTTAACATGTTGAAAGATTCGTTTATTCATAGATTCTGACATGTTTAAATAATCTCATGATCTCCTCTAGATAAACACATTGAAAATGAAGATTGCTTATAATTTGATTTAAATAAAATGGAAAGTTTTTTATAGTTTTGTGATTTGTTAGTGTTTTATGTCTTCCTTTCTTATTGTGTTTTTTCTTATCTTTTGTCACACTATATTAATTATGGGAGTCTAAGTTTTAATTTTATAATGGCCTCGACCAGTCTTAGCCCAACAATTTCTTCTAGCATTGATGCTTTGGTGAATGTTCCCACTAGTTTGTTGCTCCAATTAAAAGCTTGGTTCAAAAAAGGCTTTCCTTTTTTGGGTTTTTGTTCTTCATGGTGGTCTCACTACCGTTGAGTTCCCCTTGTGTGCCTGTTTCATGGTTATGTATTGGTAACGGGCCTATCCCAACTTTTATCTAATCAAAACTAGTGATCATCACACTTCTAATGCACACTTTATGATTTGACTTAGAATCTTGCTATTATCCTTCTATTTATAAGGCTATTATAGACCAAAACATGAATTGTTCTCTACTAGAAGTTAGAATTACATTCATGGCCCTAATTTTAAGGTTTTCAATCTTCAACTTTCACGCATCTATGATTTGGAATTTCATGCCCTTAAGCATCTACATGACTTTGATCCTAAAGTCTATCTGTAATATTTATGTTTTTTTTGCTCTTTATAAAAAAATTATTTGTTTTTGTATCTTTAGACTAGGAGGTGTCTAAGAATCACTTGATCACACGAGTAAATTTTGATGTAAGATTAAAATCATAAGAATTATGAACTAAACAAAGTGCGATATGAAGACTTGTGATGGATCATTATATTCCAAGTTCACGAACAGACAACTTACATACATCATGCAAGAAAATTGAAATTGCATTCAGATGCACATAGAAGAGATAATATTTGTGTGAGAATAGACAGGCCCATTTAAATTTCTTGTAATTATATTTTTAAAAGATGCTGCGTACCCTGCACGATTTTTTGTAACTATACTTGACTGTCTATAGCTGAACATGCATTAGATTTGTCAATTTTATTGGAAAGGTTAGATAGATTTGATAGAAGACTCTTGAATAGACAAATGAAATCCTCTTTGAAACATCCAAATTTGATTTCATTGTATTTTCATTGAAATCCACACTACGAAGAAAAGTCGGGATAAGATTTCTGTGGCCACCTTCTCAATGTCATATCCTTAAAAATAAGCAATTATTGAAAAATTGTAACTTTATTTAATTTTGTCTTGTGCTCGATTATTTGTCTTCATGTAGCAACTAGGAGGCCAGAGAGAGAGAAGGGAAGGCCGTGCCTTTGAATATAGAACGAGCGTATCGCGCAGGGTACGCAGCCCTTTCCAATCTCGACCTTAGAGAGTCTCCCCTTAACAGACCAAAAGAGGTTGGAATTCTATGAATGAGTGTTCACATCACACTTTACTCTTATCGTGCTTGGTACAAGTGGCGCTACCTACCACATGGAAATTTCTTGACTTGCAGGCAGAAAAACCGCAAAGGGTACGAAAAGTCAAATGCAATCACAGAAATTGGTTACCTAGGGTATGTGATGGTGATCACAGAAATCTTACCGTGACTTTTCTTCGTAGTGCGATTTTAATGCAAATACAATGAATTTAAATTTGGATGTTTCACATAGGATTTCATTTGCCTATTCAGCAGTCGTCCACCAAATCCATCTAACCTTTACCCAAAAATTGACAAATTAATGCATGCTCAGCTATAGACAAATACAGTCAACTAGTAAAGCATCTTTTAAAAATATAATTACAAGAAATTTCAATGGGCCTTCAGCTTCTCACACAAATCTTATCTTGTCCATGTGCATCTGAATGCAATTTCAATTTTCTTGCATGACGTATGTAACTTGGAATATAATGATCCATCAGGAGTCTTCATATTGTACTCTTCCTTCCCGCAAATTGCGCTACAATATGGAATTTGTATGGAATAGAGGGCAATAAACTAACAAAAAGTTGAAAGTTTTTGGCACTTTGTTTTCACTTGGTAACGTTTTAAATGTCTCCTGTTGTATTTCCAACAATGCAATCTTGGCTAAATAGGATTTAAGCTATGAGATTTCCACAATCCATCTTATATTCTTATGAATTTTTTCTAGATTCGATTGTGTGTATTTTTTTCCATCAACGTTTCGAATCACACTCCATGATTCATCATCAAGATGAAAAGAATTCCAAAGACATGAAAGATGTTGGGTTGCAGATTTGAGACAAAATATAAAGAGATGAGGGGTAGGGGAGGGCACGAGGATCGAGGAAAAAAGAAAAAGAAAAAAGACCACCTAAAGTTTGGAAGACAGAAAACCCCTAGGGATAACCACCCAAAGAAAAAAAGGAAAGCCTAGCAACACAAACACACCTATTAAAAACAAGAAACAATAAAAGAAATAAAAACTATATATATATATATATATAGACACACACACACACACACACACACACACACACACACACACACACACACACACACACACACACACACACACACACACACACACACACACACACACATATATATATATATAATACAAAAATGCAAATAAACCAAAGGAGGAAGCAGGAGACGCTCAAAGGAAAAAGATAAAAGAAAGAGGGGGAGAAGTCACAGTGGGGGGCATGGATGATACTCGAGGACAGAAAGCAAAGGGTGCCACGAGATACTAAGGTTTAACCCATCATCGCGATTAAGATTGGAGGGGTGATGAAAAATAGCAATGGCCTCTTTAACTTTCCTTTTGAAAAATTTGTTCTCCCTGCACAATATCTTAGTGTCCTCCAAACAAATGTGATGCTTGGTAGTTGACGAATGCTCAGGTAAAGCTGATTTGAGGGCACGTTCATGCTTAATGTCAGCGCTATGCTCTTTTATTCTAGTCATGAACGAACGACCTGTTTCTCCAATGTATGGGGTTCCACATGAGCATACAATCTTGTAGACACCTGACTCTAAAAAGGCATCCCTAGTGTCCTTAAGCGGGGGAGCATGCCTCTTAATGGTGGAAACAGGTTTGAAGGCACAACAAAGACCTTTTTTCCAAAGCATTTTTGAAATCTTGTGTGATATGCCTTCAACATAAGGGAGAGAGACAAACGGGGCCAGAGAAGGAGGAGAGGGCGAGGGGTTAGAGATGGAGAGGAAATAAGATTTGGCTTGGAGGAAGGCCCTAGTGATCTATTTGTTCGAGTAGCCATTCCATCTGAAGACTTGATGAAGATGGGAGAGCTCTTGGTTTAAGTTATCCTTGTCACAAATCCGATGGGCTCTTAAAGCAAGGGTTTTGAGGATCCCAACTTTCTGGCTAGGGTGGTGATGAGAAGCCGAATGAAGATATAAGTTAGTGTGGGTAGTTTTGCAAAACACTCGACGACCAAGGGATCCATCAGGTTTTTTATAGATTAAGACATCGAGAAAAGGTAATTGATTGTTAGATTCAAGCTAGAACTGTCATTTCTACTATCTGTTAAATTGGTGGATCCATATCTCAATCCGCAATACAATATAGTTGTGAGACGATAGTTGCTAGGTCTTGGACTGCCTCTGGTATTGGCACTGGTGAGGATGCTGAAGTTATTGATGGGACTACATCTTGATATCGATCTGCTACTGAAGCTACCTGTTGTGCACCTGGAGGATCTCTATATTCCCTCTATCTGATAATTGTGAATGGCTCTGTACTGTCCAATCAGAACCTACCAAAATTAAATTTTAATTGTGAATCATTAACATTTGGTCATTTTCTATACAAACATTAAATTTAAATATAGTAGAAGAAAATTTGAACAAAATTATTGGCTGTTAAAAGCTTGTTTAAATCATTGTCTAAGTAGATCTCCTACAACCTCCTACATAGATGATGATATCCAAAAACAAGTACACTAAGAAACCTGTGGAAGTATAGACCACAACGTATTCTCTCACCTCGTCATTTGCATTTTCTCTTGACACTCTATTGCAACCAACTTCAATCCAATCAAATCCTAGATATATATTTTCCATATGTTTTAAGCTTAAAAAACTTGCACTTTTCTCTGTTGGAACCTAGCATTTAGAAAGGTCAAACAAAACTTTGAATAGTGGGCATTAATAACCCTCAAATTTCATTTAAATTATAGAATGATAAAATATTTTTATTAAGTTTATGGACGTTCTTATAATAGTATGGTGAGAATGTTTTAAATACTATATCTAGGTAAGGAATTTGACTTATTTATTTTGTTGATCTCTCTTACATAAAATATCAGGTTCAATGCTTCTATCCATCATTTAACGTCTTATTCAAGATTGCACGTGATTACCAATATAGTTCCAATATAGTTCCATGCTATGGAAGGAATTAATAACCCTCAAATTTCAGTTAAATTATAGAATGATAAAAAAAATAAAAAATAATGTTTATGGATGCTCCTATAGTAGTATGGTGAGAATGTTTTAGATACTAGACCTAGGTAAGGGTTTTGACTTATTTATTTTCTTGGTCTTTCTTACATAAAATATCAGGTTCAATGCTTCTATCCATCACTTAATGTCTTATTCAAGGTTACATATATGATTATTAGTGTTAAAGTTTTTCATTACAAATATAACCTACAAACATGAAGCTATATATCTAAATTTAACACATGAGGAGACATTAATAACAACAATGCAAAGTTAAAAACAATTATTTACTTCTCAAACTATAATTTTGTATTGGATCTTCTCACATATTCAAGTTCTTATCTTAGATGGTTGGGACAAAGTGTTGTTGGATAGAGTTTAATGTAGATTTAATTATAAAATAAAAAATAAATTCCACCCTTATATTAAAGAATATAGATGAAAGAATGTAAATGCATCTTTTGCACAGTATAAGGATTAATGGTAGGTTATTCTAGGACTATTTATTTTAGCATATTCTAGAGTCTTATAATCACATAGAACTATAGTTTAATTAATTTTTCTCATGCCCACATATGTTACAAAACAAGCGAAGGTACTAAATCGAGGAACCTCTTTTTATATTGATTTCTCTATTATTTAATCATTTTTTGTAGGGGATGTGTATGTTATTCTTGCTCTAAAGGCTACACTTGGAATCCTAGTATTGTAATTCATTAAGCTATCTATGATAGGATTTTCTGAATAGAGTATTTGATGATACTCTTTTTGATACATCATTTGGATTCAATTAATTCAATTTGCATATTTGAATAACATTTGTTCATAAATACATATGGTGTATATATGGATATGTATTTAGTCTTATATAGAGATCATCTTATGGTTTTCTAAGTGCAATTTTAGTTATTATGCTTGTGTCTATTGTTGTGCTTATGCGAAGATTGGTGTTTGATGAAACTGCTTATATAATCAAGTCTTCGATATGATACAATTTTTCCTCCCATCCTCATTCAAAGCATTGTTATAATGTCATAATACTTCCTTCGATGAGAGAAATGCTATTTTTAACCCTCCTACTATGCATGATTAAGTATTGTAATATCCACTAAGTCTCAAGTAAGATTATGTTTTTAAGATTCAAAGAACTATAGTCATTTAGAATTCTACCCATTTCTATAAACTTAATCGAATGAATTGTGCCATATTATACAAGATCTTATGTTTGACGAATACTTTGAGGGTTATATGTGTGTGCATTTGGATATGCATTGGTTTGGTTGGCTAAGTAATTGTTTTTTACTCAAGAATATATGTCTCATGATCCTTATGATTTTGAGATAGTTATAGTTTGCATATGTATTGTTTACTTAAAGAGAAAATATCTTGTGGTAAATAAATTGCTTTCACCATGTTTTAAATGTACATACCTATTAGTATGTACCTAATATTAGGCTAAATAAATCTAGTCATAGTTTCCATAGAGCACAGTAGGTAAGATTCAAGGTATCAATTTTGCAGTTCCTTTTAATTGTCCTAGAAAGGGACTTAGGGAAGTAACATCTTGGATTTGGTAGAACCCAAAGAGAAAAATGATCTATCCACTCTTATGTATTGGACTCTAACCATTCATTCCTTTTTGACGAATCCTACCCATTGGTGATGGTATTCTTATACTGCTTATTGTGAATTTATATGGTAGTTTTAGAAAAACAGACCAATGCTTTGGAGAGTTAACAAGATCCATATTCGCAAATTGTATAACTAACTTAGATTAGTCTTACAAATTGTGAACCTAAATTGAATGGAAAATAGAAACAACTAAAAAATAAAATTAATTTCTGTTAATAAATGTATATAGAGTTAAATAGGATTTTCAATATGTAAGATTTTAGGAAAAAAAATGAAAAACAAAAAATAAAAAAATTCATTTATACTTGTCATCATAAAAATCAACTAAATCTAAGTAAGATGGAAACTAAAGAAAATGTACAAGATATCCATTACAAACATTGATGTCATATTATTTCAAATTACATTTTACAATGAAACATCCTTGTTGTTTATGTTTGCTATCTTTCCAGGTTCTACCTATCCTGTAACTGTTATTTTGCTTTCTATCCTGTAACTGTTATTTTTCTTTCTGAACTCTGTTTGGTTTGAGTGACTGGTTTTATGCTTTCATAATACTGTCTGAATGACTTTGAAGAATGACCATATGTCCTCCTACTTATTTTGTAAATATGTGTACTTATATTTACTATTTATCAAACACAAAAGAAACACACTCAGAGGAGGAGAAACCCGACAACAAAAATATGTTCATTTGCATAAAACTTTGTTTCCTAAGTGAACTAAATAGTGTGAGAGGCAGCCACTGCGCAATTCTTTAAGTGTGATCTCACATAACAAGTGCTTTCTCTAGCCTTAATTCCTACACAAGGGGAAACCCACTATTCACGAAATGGACAAAAGACTCCCTCACCCCACGAACCCACACAACATTATGCGGGCCATAGGATTTCGATGACCCAATATGATTATTGGCTAGAGAAGAATCAAATGTGGCCACTTTCAAGAATTGGTCCCTATCACAGTCAAACCGATGAAGGGTGTCTCTTGCTCCGTTGTGCTTGTCACTGGTTTTCATCACTTCACATTCACCATGATCCATATTTTGAAGTGACTTGAACGTGCAATATAGCTTGTGAAGGAGGAGAAAAGAGAAAACAAAATAATTTTATTTATTGATTGATAAATGCATTACAACTCTTCTCTTTTATAGAGGATTGAACAAACAGTTTTGGACTCTTATCTTACGAAATTATGCATGAATAAATACGTGATTACATCTAAACAATTTATCCAAATTTCTAACTAAAGATGAATTGCTTGTATGGTAAAGCATGGTCAGTGCATGTTAGTTGGGGCACGACTTAAACAACACACACTAAATGTTGACCACTAAGTGTGGATGGTTAAATATATTTAAGAAAGAAATGATGCTTTGAATAGATCGAATCTACTCAATTAACTTTTGAAAAACAAAAAGAGCTAATTTTCTCTTATCTTGTACTTTGAATTCATAAATTCTTCAGTACAATTTGTTAGACTATGTGATGCATCAAAAGTTTTAGGATATTATTAACTCACTCAAGATTAGGATCTCATCAGCTCACTGACATCAAAAATGTTTTGTTTTGTTTTGTGTGTGATGTTTTATGTTGGCATGTGTGTTTTATTTTGTTTTGTGTGTGATTTTTTATGTTGTCAATGATGGCAACTATGTTTTTGTAGTCACATAAGTCTTGTAAGCGAACCGGTAAAGCATAACCAGTAGAGAAGACAATTTAATAGTGAACCGAAAAATAGGTCTTCAACTGGTAAACATGAACAAAGTTGCATTCAAGAAACTAGTACAGGCATTTGATGAAGAGTTGGATGATGTGGTTTTATAGGAGTGACGGAGACAGGTACTTGGTGCTATATTCATGACTGCATTAGTGTATTCACCAAGATGATGGAGATTTTATGTACGGAGCAGGCTATCTAAAAGAACACTTAACCGGTAGTGATAAAGTCACTAAGATCAGTGAACCGGTACAATTTTTGTTTTATTTTTGGTTTGTTATGTCGGTGGCCAACATAAGTAAGGCATGTAATGTAAGTTTTGTTTATATTCATTGAACCTAGGAAATTGTTTATGAGCTGACTAAGTTGATGTCTATAAAAAATGTGATGAGTTATGAGATAAGGGTGTGAGATCATTAGCGAAGGATGCAAATTTGATTGTGCGGTGATTAGTGAAGCTTTGTATTGATGTCTTGTTGAAGTTTTTGGAGGAACTGAAGTGAATCTTATCTGACACAGAGGTGTTATATGAAGATCATTGAACGGTTGTTATCCTAATAGTTGCAGCAGTCAAATCCCTTAACCAAGTAGGTCCTAATAGGCCTTAACTTGTAAATCCCCTGACAGGGTAGCTCAACATCCGAGTTTAAATCCTCTTGTAAGGTTGCTCCTAATAAGGCTCATCATAGAAAATTCCTTCATCGAGTGAATCCTAACAGGGTCTGCTCCTAACAGGGCATTTTTGTAAGACCTTAACCGATTAAAGATTTCTATTCAGCAAATAGTGAATCTTGTGGGTACTAACTCCCACCGTGGTTTTTTCCCTTTTGGGTTTCCAAATATAAATCTATTGTGCTATGTGGAGTTTGTTATATTGGGTGATAGCTTATGTGGTGATATTTCTTTTATGCTTGACAAGTTTTAAGTTATTTAAGTTGGTGATCAGATTCATATTGTTTTTGCTTGCACTGATTCACCCCCCCTCTCAGTGCCTTACAAGTTTATAAACACTAACAAAGGAAAACAAAAGACACAAACAAAACAAAATAAAACACACATGACAAACAAAAAAAAAAAAAAGTGACACCAAAAATGTTAGTATAAAAACAAGGGCTCCATGTCATTTAGTCAAAGAGAACTCAATATCAAAGATTGTCTCAACCACTAAGTATCATCCTTAGAATGCTATTGTAAAAGCATGAGTGGACTTCTAGAAAGAAATAAGAGCACACACCATTGAGATGAGATTTCATGCTATAGAAATTAGGAAGTTGTGTTATACTAGGGATCTACACACATGCCATAGATTCCATTAGCCAATAGCTGTGTTGGGTGATTCATCTATATATGACATGGATTCCATTGGACAACAAGTTGTGTTATGTTCAATGATCTTGTTATGTTGTGTGATTTGTGTATTGCAACAAACAATCACACTAGCAAGCCACACAATGAGGAAAAAGGAGGCCTCTATGACCCCCCATAATATGCTAGCATATTTCTATCTTGATATCTTAAGGATAAGAGAGATCCATATCAATGATATACACCTTCAAAACTAAGAATATATTATTTTCAAGAATGCATCTATCTAGGTTAGTAAGAGGTCCAATTAAAGGATACTCACCTCAAAGCAAGAAGGAGATCATTTTTAAGGATACATGTTTGCAACAAGGGTAAATGGGTCCTTATCAAGGATACATAGCTACTAATTAGTCAAAGATAGAGAGGGAGATTCTTGTCAAATGATATATACCTCCACCAAGAAAGGAGATACTCAAACAATGATGGATTTCAAGACTAAGGGCGATGTACATCTTTACCAAGAATAGTCATCTTCCAAGAGCTAAGAGAAAGGATAATTGATGAAGGATGCACATTGTGAACTCTAAGGAGATATCATCATTAAAGATATACACTTTCAAGAAAGGATGCACACTGTCAACTCTAAGGACAGATCATCATTAAAGATATATAATTTCAAGCAAGGAAGAGGTCCTAATCAAGGATGCACACCTCAGAAAAAGAAGGAAATCAGGACTCATGAAAGACATAGAATTATATGCAAAGAAGGGATGTTTATTAAAGAAACATATCCAAAAAAGAGGAAACAGATCCTTATTAAGGATACATGTTTAAAAACTACTCCTACCCCAGAGTGCATAGGAAAGAGTAAGTACACCATATAATATTATGTTGCTACTCAAGTATGATCACATATGAAATTGTATTACCATAAATGACAAATAGCCCCCAAAAGGTAAGCTACAAATGTAACACAATGAGGTGAAACATAATAGGCACAAATGCTAGTCAATTATATGAGAAAATGGATAGAAAAGGAGTTGAATGTCAGTTATTATTGGAATGGTTCCATTGCTAAGGATTTTTCTAACTTCTCTCTTAAGGGATATTCACATTAATATGTTTATTTATTTTAACATAAACCAAGCTTAGCATTGAACAGAAAAAATACTCTAGAAAGAATTATTTTATTTTAGTAGAAATTTATTTAAGTTCAAAATTCATAGAAATCTCATGACAATGGGAGGGAAATATACTAGATTATAGTAATGAATCCTTTTATGCTAGATCAACAAAAGCATCACATGTATCAATACTAGAATTACCTAAATATTTGAAATGGTCATTCTTGAAAACTAAAATTGGAAGGCTAAATAAGTTAGCCTAAACTCCAAATTCTATGTGATAGTTGAAAAGTAATTAACAAGTGGATCACATAATAAAAACAATTATGTTAATCAATATTTAAGAAATCCTTCAATCTTTGAGAATGAATAGTATTCTTAACAGACCACTTGAGAAAGTATGAGATGCTCTAGAAATTGAGAAGCCCAAAAGTTAAGAGAGTGTTTCATTTACGTTTGGTCACATGTCCCCTTCAAAGCACTCATTATGATATTGGGTAGGTAGCATTTATCTAAATGATCCTAGAGTATGACAAAGCTAAACCCAAACTTATATTCAATTTTTCATATTTTTTGAGACCAATAAAGTCATTCCATAAAATTAAGGGTAGAACCTATAGCTTAAATTATGATTTATTGATGTCTCATTTTGTCTAAATTTTAGCAGCTCATCTTTGGATGTTATATGTAATCATCAAAAATAATTTGTCTATTATATTTAGATAGGATAAATTGTACAAATATAAACTAACAAATACACATTTGAATGTGTAATTATCCTTTTCCAAACTAAAAACAATTTTTTAAGAAATTAATAAAAATAGAAACAAATAAAAGCAATCAAATTATATAAATATGATTATAAAATGCAAACTAAAAAATATACAATCAAATGACTAATTAATGAATGCTAGATAATAAAATGGATGACCCAAACTAACCTATTGAATTCATATTAAGAGATGTTGGTATTATGGATATGTTGCATTGGTTTTGTCATTTATGTCAACACTTATCAACACTTATCCTTGTGGAGATCTTTGGTTATATTGTTCACCGATACTGAGGATGACTTGTTATCATCTGGAGATCACTTGTTTATGTCAAAGACATGGTTTGGACACTTGGTTTTGAAGATTTTGTTTATTGGTCTAACCGGGTTGCAATATTTGTTGTTACCGGTAAATTGGTCTAGGTTATGGACCGACATGCATTATCTATTCTAGATCAGCATGACACATTATGGAGATAGTTTAATCAATTAATATTGTTGTTGAGCCGACATGATGCATCACATCTTGACTTGTTGTAATTGATTTTTATTGTAATATTCTTAGTGAGCCGACCTACACATTTGGTCTTAGGTTTTGGTATATATATAAGATCTCAATTGTGAGATTAAGATAGAGGTGATAGGTAATAAGGTATTACAAGGTTGTGATATTCAATATATGAGAATATATGCAGAGATACTCATGCAGTCATCATTTGAAGATTCAAGAAAGGTTTGAAGAAGACAATTAGAGCTTAATCGGTACTCAATCTAGCATTGGAGATGCTATGTTGAACAGTACATTATCATTGGATTTAATCATCCAATTGTAGTCAGTGTGACTCCTATTTTGTGATTGAGCAGTGATCTCTAGGCAGGTGGCCTTTCTGCATGTGTAGACCCCATTTGTAAACACATACTATCTGCAGTAGTATCATCTGATTGTGGGTAAGGTTTCCCACCATGGTTTCTCCCCTTACAGGGTCTCCACATACAAATCTCGGTGTTATGTGTTGTGGATATTGTTTCTCTTTCTGTTTCATGCATTAATTTTCACCGGTATTATTATTAATTGTTAATTTGTTTACCGACATTTAGTTTAATTTACCGATATTAAGTATCAAGTTTGGTTAAGTTGTATTTGAGATATAATTATTAGACAACTGATTCACCCCCCTCCTCTCAGTTGCCTCCAAGTCCTAACAATTGGTATCAGAGCCAAGTCCTCTTTTTTTAGAAGTTTAACAACTTGAGGAGATTCTATGGCAACTAACTATTTCAAGAAGGACAGTCTGAAACTTGATGGAACTAACTATGGTATATGGAAGATCAGAATGGAAACACATCTAAATTGCATTGGAAAAGACATATGGGATGTTACACAGAATGGTTATGTTGGTCCTACACAAGGTCAACCTAATCCACCTACATTGGCTAAGGATCAAGAGAATGATTGCAAATCAAGAGAAGCACTTTTGAGCACCTTGTCAAATCAGCAAATCATGGGACTATCAGATCGATCTACTGCTAGAGCTATTTGGGATAAATTAGAGACATTGAATGAAGGTGATTCCACTGTCAAAATTGCAAAATTGGAATGCTTCCGGGTAAGGTATGCAAATTTGAAAATGGAAGAAGATGAAAGAATTTATGCTTTTATGGAAAGGGTTAATGAAATTTGGGAATACAATGCTGTGGAGGTTCCTTAAGTGAAGATGAAATTGTTTGTAAAGTTTTCAGAGTATCACCACCGACATACAAAATGAAATTAATTGCTATTAATGAGTTAAGAACTATGCCTAATACATCAGTATCTAGAGATACCTTTGTTGGAAAACTTTCAGCATTTGAGCTTGAAGAGTTTGGTCCTGTTGCAACAATTAAGACAGATCTTTCAAAGCATCATCATCTGTAGCATCTTCATCATCAGCTGATAAATCTGATTGGAAAGCACTCTATGCAAGAGAACTTGAAGACATCAGAAGGGAAAATGAAGAACTTGAAGAGCTTGAAGCACTATTTGCAAGGAAAATTCCTAAAGGTCGTATGGGAAGTAAGTATGAAGGTAAAAAACCTTTTAAATGTTTTAACTGTAATAAAATGGGTCATATGGCATCTAGATGTCCAGACAGACATGCAAGATTGAGAGAAGAAGCTAAAAGAACATATAAGCCTAACCCTAAATATCAGAGATACAAATTTAAGAAGAACAGAGTCAAATCATGTTACTATGTTGATGAAGGAGTTACTGATGATTCTGATGAAGAACCAGGGGACAATGGATGGGATTTTGTTGCAATAACATAAGATCAACCAACACCTATTGTTCCACCGGTAGAACAAGCCCTGGAAGCTAAAATTGAAGAAAAGGATGAATGGATTATAGATTCCAGATGTTCACATCACATGACTGGTGATAAAAGTAAATTCTTATCTTTTCAGGAATACAATGGAGGTCTAGTAAGATTTGGAGATGACAAAGCTTGTTTGATCAGAAGAAAAGACACTATATCTTTTGATGGTAAGCACAATCTTTTGAGTGTTGGTCAATTAGTTGAAAAAGGATTTCAGTTACAATTCAAGAATGGTAAATGCAAAATCATGAATAGAACTAGTTTGGAAATTGCAACCAGTAATTAGACTAGAGGTAATATCTTTTATTTGAATAACATTTAAAAGACATGCTTCATTTCACATATTGATGAAAGTTGGCTATGTCATAAAAGACTCTGTCATGTAAATTTTGATTGCATTATGAAGATTAGTTCATGTAAGGCAGTAAGGGATTTACCTAAGATTGTAAAACCTCTTTGTATATGGTGAAAATGGATAACAATAATAACGATATTGAAAGGCTAAATGAATTCAACCACAAAACCCTAGCCTAACAACAACAAAGATCCACCATAACATATGAAGATTACCTAAGGCAATGCAAATCAAATGAAATCACAAAGATTATACCATCACATGTCCAATAAGGTTTGGATATCCATTCTTCCTATCTCCATTGATCTTGCTTGATATATTTGCTCTCAGATTTTATGTGCACAAGAGCTCAACAAAGAACGGAATGTGGTTGCAAGTAGGATCGCATATGCCAAGTAGTCAATTGATCAAGTGGTTAGGCTTTGATAATGAAGGAAGTATCTCCTTATATAGAAGACAGTATATGAAATGGAGGGATAAGATTGAGAGGTGTAAAAGGAGGTCGGCTATGATTAGAGGGTAGGTAAAAGAAATAATAAAATAATGAAAGGGATAGGTAGTGTAGGAATTAAGAGATGAATGACATGTGTCATGGGTAGAAAAGGTTAATGAATTAATTAAATAAATAAAGATTTATTTAATTAATAGAAGTGGGATAATTAAATAAATAAGATATTTATTTAATTTAGGAAAAAGGATAATTTAAATAAATAAATGTATTTATCTAAATGAGAAATAAGGCTAGAAGAGGATAAATGAATTAATTAAATAAATAAGGATTTATTTAATTAATAGATGAATTGCGCGTCTATGCTAGAAAAGGCGTCTATGCAGAATGTGGTCGCGTCTGCACTGTGCAGGTGTGTCTGTGCTAGGCAGACACATTTGTGTCTTCTAGGTGCGTCTATGCAGAGCATAGTCACATCTGTGTGTTTCAGACACATCTATGTAAAACAGGCGCGTTTATGTAGTCTCTGAGCGCGTTTTTGTCATGAAGGCGCGTTTATGTCTTCAAGGTCAAATCGATAGTTCTATGATGAACATACGCTGTTGATTGGATAAGCTGTTGAGAGGATACACTCAAGTAGGTCCTCTAGGGAAGACTAGAGTAGCAGATAGGGCTAGGATTGACAATTCTATGATAGAACATACGTTGCCAATTAGGAAGACTTCTCAAGAGGATTCACTCAAGCAGAGGCCCTAGGATAGGATAGATCCAGGCACTTTGTGACGAATAGTGAGTACCAAGACATAGTACTTTGTGATGAACAGGGAGTACTAAAATATGAGCAGCACTTTGTGATGAACAATGAGTGGAAATGTGAGGAGCACTTTGTGATGAACAAGGAGTGCAAAACACGTAGTACTTTGTGATGAACAGGGAGTACCACTAGGATAAAAGCAACACTTTGTGATGAACAGTGAGTGTTACTAGGATAGAGCACCATATGCACTTAGATAAAAAGTAGCATTTTGTGATGAACAGTGAATGCCACTATGACTGACATGATTGATTTGCTTGACTGTAGGAGTATTTGCCTATGTTGGAGTCACGGGAGAGATTCCCATTGATGCAGAGGATGCGACTTGAGTTGACAGCTGAGGACTGAGCTATGATTGAGGCTATGGGTCTGAGACATATTCTGTATGTGCCTGAGTTTCGGGCAAACATGGGATTGCTGATTGCATTAGCTGAAAGGTGGCACTCTGAGATGTGCACTTTTCATTTGCCGATGGGTGAGATGATAGTCACCTTGGAGGATGTATACAGGATTTTGAGGATACCGATCGATGGGGAGTTGATTCTGTACGATCGAGATGGAGACAGGGATGCCCCGAGATGAGTGTTCTGGGATCCAGGACTGGAGATGAGGGCAGGGCATGTGGCATGGGATACCATGACACAGACAAGATTGGCACTACCGGTAGTGGTAGGAGGAGCGATCAGTGGGTTTTATGTGTCCAGATAGAGCGACAGGAGGGTTGGCTGTGGGCTAGGGAGGTGCATTGGAGACACTAGTGACACAACACACTGGATATGCTTGGGGACCGTGCATTCTGGCACACCTATATTATGAGATTCATCAGTTTGTGTACCATGGATCAGTGGGATTGGGCTACGGGGTCACATTGTTACAGGTGTGGGCCTATGAGCATCTACCGGTGACACAACCTATACATTTCAGGGGTAGAGGTCATGGATGCAGTTTCGTGCATTTGTACGATATGATCACCTCGTAGCCATGGATTGGTAGGTTGAAGCACTGGCGGTGGGCTATAGATGAGATTGATATGGTTATATGGAGGCTGTACCTGGGATGTGAGCAGTGGGAGGAGGATGTAGTAGAGCTACCCTACACCTTTCGGAGCAGGTATCTGATTGGACGGATGCCCTATGTACTGGAGAGGCAGCTAGTTGATAGGGTGGGCAGACAGTTTGGCAGGATCCAGCAGATGCCATGGGGTTCAAGCATGTACACGTGGACGGTCAGGGATTAGGTGCAGTTTGGGCCATTTCTATTATATGATCAAGCTGTTACACAACTAGTGGAGATGATGCCCCTACCCTGGGATATATGGCTAGAGATCGAGGATGCTGACATGGATGTAGAGTACACAGCGTATTAGGCTGAGTATCCATTCCCACGCCTGACAAATCTAGGAGAGCCGCTAGATGAAGATGGTGATGGGGATGGTGATGATGATGGAGATGATGGGGGTAGAGGTCGACAGAGGAGGCGGGGTGCAGTTGGAGAGAGGAGGGTGGTGCCGCGGAGGGAGGGTGGAGAGGACAGACAGGTTTGGATTGTGAGGGGTCGCGGTGGATTATCGCTACAAGTGCCAACAACACAAGGTCCTAAATAGGTGCAGGGAAAGGGATGGAGGCAGGTATAGGTACAGCCACCGATATAGGCATAGGCATAGGGACAGGCACCCGTATAGGGGGAGCCACAAGCAGAGGTACAGGGGGTTGAGGTGGAGGAGGATGAGCTGATTGAGCTGAGGGAGATCTGCCAGGGACAGGCAAATGAGATTCAGGACCTGGAAAGGGAGAGGGATAGACTTAGGAGGCAGCTCAGAGATACTGAGTGGGAGCGAGACCAGGCTATTTAGCGCTACACAGAGGCTGAGACAACACTGAGGGCTGGGAGGCAGGCGATAGAGGACATAGGGGCTGGATAAGCCTATGTCCTACAGGCAAGGGAGGAGATTGCCTACTGGCGGGATCTCTATTATGGTGTAGTGCCAGCTGATTAGCAGATGAGGAGCTTCCATAGGCCATCATGGACAATGATGACGATGGGAGGGAGCCAGAGGCGACATGCGTCCAGCGGTGGGGCTATGGGTCCTCCACCACCACCAGATAGGGGGGACAGGAGGGATGATCTTGGGGTGGGTCCTTTGAGGGCTCAGATTCTATCGAGGCCAAGCGGCTCCGAGGGAGGGAGTTCATCATAGCCGTAGAGGGCTCCTTATGTATCAGTATTGTATCATTTTTGTATGATGATGTAGACACCTTCGGGTGATTGTAGCCATATGATTTTGACATCATTGTATCATAACACTTTATATATATATATATATATATATATGAGATGATTCATCTTTTGCGGCAGCTATATGCATGTGTACCTATGTGATGAGATGTTTAATGATGTATGTTTTATGTGATGCTTATGATATGGATGCAAATATGTACATAATGAAATGCCATATTTTTGTTCTTTTATGTTTTATATGTTATGCAAATGCAAAATATGAATGTGAATGTGTAAAATGCAGATGAATGTGATAATGCAAATATAAATTGTGCTAACATGTGTTGTGTGCAAGATGCGATGCAATTGTGATATCTATATGTATGTATGAAATGCTTATATGTGGTAATGCAGGTGGAAACTACATGAAATGCAAATATTTTTGGCGTGTCATTATACTCAATCATGTGATAGCAGGCTACGCGGACTCGAGAAGGACGATGGAAGTCAATCAAGAAAGGGGGATGGAAGATATAAGATATAAAAGTGAAAGAGCTTCTTGTGCATTATCATCATTGAGCTTTATTATGGCAAGTAGGTTATGACAATCGAGGCATATGTTCGACCCAGAAAGTCATTGTACCCATTTGCATGAAGATTAGATAGTCACAAACAAGGAATGCCCCAGTTCATACTAGACTCACAGTGTCCTCATATCCTTGGACAAGTCATAGCATTACTAAATGACAATCCACAGACAACAAAAGAAAAATAGGTGACGATACCCCATCCTCGCCTTTGTAGTCAAAGACATCCTGGAGATAGAATCTCTAGTCAGAGACATCCCAGAAAAGCTAAAAGACATGTCACCACAAAGATAAAATCAAAAGAAAACCAAGACTCGACACCAACATCCACTGTAGTCCTCAAGTTTAGTGTCTCTTGTCACTTGTATAAGTCTTATTTGATTGTGGTCACAATGTTTACTTTCATAGAAAGGATAGATAGCACTGAACCATATGTTGTCTGAGTCTGTTGAAAGATTTGATTTTGTTGAAGCCCATTGTTGCTGTTGTGTCTCATTTGAAACTGACTGAATCCATGAAACTGATACTTTATTGCAGAGAAGATGAAACTTTATTGCAGATTGGCGATGCAAATGCTACTTTATTGTGAATTGTGTGCGGATAGACTGAAGAAAGCTGGAAGAAACTGTACTCCTTGAAACATGTGATGTTCTCAGTTCCACACCCATCACTAGACGTAGGATTTGCCTTAGCCACAGATAGGATCTGATTTATTATGAATGGAAAGGGGTGAAAAGGGACGATTATTATGAATGGCTAACTAATCTTGGGTAAATCAATAACAAGCCATGATGGGAATGGGTAAGTTTATTATGAACGAATAGGTTGTGAGTGTGTGCAAAGTGAAAGGATGCAAGTGAATCCTGAAGGAGGGAGGAGCAATGTCTCTATGCATGGCACTGGTGACCCAGTTTTCACCATAGTACTTGCCCAGGGAGCCACCGAAGTGGTTTTCACCGTTGGACGAAATTATTTCTCTTTACTTTTTTCAAATTTTCAATGTTTTTTGTGTCACAAGGCACCTGTTTGCCAGGTTTCACCAAGTAACGATTTTTTTTTGTATTTTTGAAATTTTTTGAATTTTTTTTTGTATTTTTTGAATTAGGATACTTTGAAGGGCTATGTGTAAAACTTGGGAAGGTGCATGCTATTGATAGGATCCTCCAAAGGTTCACCTTCTGTAGTTGAGAGCTGATATGCCCCGGATCTATATGCTGTTGTAATGATGTAAGGACCAAGCCAATTTGGTTCGAACTTGCCCTTCTTCTCTCCATCTTGCTGATTTTTGGGGTCTTCTCTGAGAACCAAATCACCTACCTCAAATGTGCGAGGCTTGACCTTGTGATTGTAGCTGCGACTCATTCATTGTTGATAAGCCTTGAGATGATTAAAAGAAGTTTGTCTTCGTTCATCTAATAGTTCAAGTTCTTGTAAGTGAGAGACCCTATAGTCTTCATTACTGATAATGTTTTGTAAAGAGACTCGTAAAGAGGGTAGCTCGACCTCAATAGGCAAGATGGCTTCAGCGTCGTAAATAAGTGAATAGGTTGTAGCTCCTGTAGGTGTGCAGACACTTGTGTGGTATGCCCAAAGTGTAGGATTAAGTTGGATATACCAATTACGACCAGCGTCATCGACTGTCTTTTTTAGGATTTTAAGGATTGTCTTATTAGATACCTCAGCCTGACCATTACCTTGGGGGTAATATGGTGTGGAGAAACGATGGGAAATATGGAAGCGATCACAGAGTTCACGAACATCCTAATTTTTGAAGGGACGCCCATTATCAGTGATAATGGAAACAAGAATACCGTATCGGCAAATGATATAGTTGAGGATGAACGTAGCAATCTATTTTCTAGTGACTTGCGTAAGAGGCATGACTTCAATCCATTTTGTGAAATACTCTATGGCAGTGATAATGAATTTATGACCATTGGAAGAAGGAGGGTGAATCTTGCCTATGAGATTGAATCCCCACTGACAAAAGGGCCAAGGAGACACAATTGGTTGAAGTTCTTGCACTGGCGCATGGATGAGGTCTCCATGAATTTGACATTGCTTACACTTCTTGACAAAGTGATATGAGTCTTTTTCCATATTGGGCCAGTAATATCCAGTCCTGATGAGTTTCTTGGCTAAGGTAGGACCACTAGAATGTGGACCACATATCCCTTCATGTACTTCATGTAACACAATCTGAGCTTCATCGCTCTCTAAACATCTAAGAAGAGTGCCATCTAGACCTCGCCGGTATAGGATATCAGCTAAAATGACGTATTGAGAAGATTGGCGAATGAAAGTGCGACGTTGGTTATTGGATAGATCAGGAGGTAGGGTATTGTCACGAAGGTATGTGAAAATGGAACTGCATAACTGGGACTCAGGACCGACAACACATATCATCTTAGTAGGAGTGATTTCATATGAAGGAACCAAAAGGTTATCCACTAAGAACTCATAGCGGGTCTCATTCAGAGGTAGATTGATCAGTGAAGCAATTGTAGCCATGGCATCTGTGGCTCGATTCTGCTCTCTTGGTATCTGCTCAAAGTCTATCTTTGTGAAATATTGTTTCAAGTTATCCACCATTTTTTTGTAAGGCATTAATTTTTCATCTTTTGTTTGGTAATCATCAGTTGCTTGACGGATTACAAGTTGGGAGTCCCCAAAAACATGAAGTTCTTGGATCTTCCACTGAACTGCCATCCGTAATCCAGTTGTTAATGCCTCATATTCCGCTATATTATTAGTGCAAGGAAATGATAAGCGGTATGATTTTGGTATAGAATCCCCTTGAGGAGTTATAATGAGGATGCCAGCTCCTGCCCCATGCTGTGTGTATGAGCCGTCAAAGTATAATTGCCATGGTTTTGCGTGTGACACTGTTAAAATGGATTCATCTAGAAATTCTGAAATTAGAGGAACATCATCTATCATGGGAGCGTCTGCTAACTGATCTGCGATAGCTTGTCCTTTTATTGCTTTTCTATCCACATACTCAATGTCGAATTCACTTAGGATCATTACCCATTTGGCCAGTCACCCAGTAAGTGTTGCCTTATTAAGAAGGTATTTCAATGGATCAATTCTTGCAACCAACTTAGTCTTATGAGTGAGCATTTAATGTCGTAATTTCTATGAAGCAAAGACCACAGCGAGACATGCACGTTCAATTGGTGTGTAGTTTAGCTCATATCCCACCAATGTGCGATTGATATAGTATACTGCCTTTTCTTTGCCCTCAGCAACTTGTTGTGCTAAGAGTGCCCCTAGTGCTGTGGAAGTAGCTGATATGTATAATAATAAAGGCCGATCTGGAACTGGTGGCATCAAAACTAGCCGATTCAGAAGATAATCTTTGAGTATCTGGAAAGCTTGTTGATAGTTATCATCCCATTTGAATTTGATGTTTTTATGTAGCAAGTGCTAAAAGGGATTACATTTATCTGCAAGTTGTGCTATGAATCTTTGTATGGACTAGAGTCTCCCTTGTAAAGACCGAAGTTGACTGATATTTTTTGGTGGTTGCATCTCTAGGATGGCCTTGACCTTTGCTGGATCAGCTTTGATTCCTCTTTTTGATACAATGAATCCTAGGAGCTTCCCGGAGATTACTCCAAAGACACATTTCTTGGGGTTTAATCTTACTTTGTATTTTTCCAACCGATCAAAGATGACTGAAAGTATGTCCAAATGTGTATTTCTATCTATTGATTTTTCCAAGAGGTCATCAACATAATCTTCCACAGTTACATGCATGAGATCGTGAAAGATAGTAGTCATGGCTCTTTGATATGTAGCGCCTACATTTTTTAGCCCAAAGGGCATGACATTCCAACAAAAAGTTCCCCAAGGACTAGTGAATGATGTTTTGTGTTGATCCTCAGATGCGATCTTTATTTGATTATAACCAGAGAATCCATCCATCAACGATAACATTTCATGACCTATTGTGAGATCTACAATCAAATCTATGTTTGGTAATGGGAAGTCATCCTTAGGACAAGCTTTGTTGATGTCTCTGAAATCTGTACATATTCTGATGCTGCAATCTGGTTTACTGACAGGCACTAAATTGGAGATCCATTCGGGATAATCAATTGGGCGTATAAATCCAACATCCAATAATTTCTCAAGCTCTGCTTTGACCAATAATGCAACTTGTGGATGCATCTTTCTTAATTTCTGTTTCATTGGTTTTGCCCTCGATTTAATTATCAAATGATGCATTACCAAATCTGGATCTAATCTAAGCATATCAGCGTATGACCATGCAAAGTTGATTTGTCGTTCTTTGAAGAAACTTATGAATTTTGACCTTTCTGACTCTGTCAACGATTGAGCCAGGAATATGTTGTGTGGAACCTCTTTTGTACCAATGTTTGTTTTGATATTCTCCTCTACCAACATGGATGACTTTTCCTCATATGATGCTGGGAGAATGTCGAGCCTTCCATCTTCGGGTGCCTTAGAGAGGTTTTTGCCCTCAGATACATCCTTTCTTTTTAATTTTTTGGGGTCAGACAATGCCACAGTGTGGTTTTCACCATAAGACCCTTGGTTTGTTCTTATTTTTACATTTTTGCGACTAGAAGGTCCGACGCCCTCACCAAAATATGCCACGCTATTGAGTTCTATAATGTATCCCGCTTTATGGTCCCCAGGGGGAAGATCATCTCGTATGCCAAGATAGTCAATAAAAGCTTCATCATTTTGGAATGTGTCAAACTGTGCAGGTCCTTCATGATCCCAATCAATGAGTTGGTGGTGAACGAGGGGAAGGCCTTTAATGTCCTCAAAGTTGGCGGGGCTAAGAGTGAAGATGCAGTTATATTTGGGTATGTCAAGGTAATTATCGAGGTCATCGATGGCACTCTCCTCATCAGTCTTGATCGCGAACGAATCCAAATTATCATCACTAGTAGTGCATTCTAGGACAGGTGTTCTCATCCTATGTGATTTCAACCTAGGACCTTGAGACAAGGACTATGTGGAATCCTCATGGGTTGTTTCTTAGCCAACTTTGAATCTTTTATAAAATTCCTCTTCTTCTGTGGGTTCATCTGGCTCTCTGAATGTCTCGGTGAGCTCATAGTCACTGGAGGATTTTGTCTGAACCCCATTCCCATTCATTGGAGTCTGTGGAATAGCGATCCTCTTGTTGAATTTTGGCAACTTTAATTTGTAAGGCTTCTTTTGTCCTTTGAGTGTGGACCCTGGAAGTCAGAAAACCAAGTCCCTTCAAGCATTCCTTTTTGAATGTCAATTCAGGTTGTAAAGGTTCAATGATGCCTTCCTTTCGTAACCCAAGAGGGCTTTTTCCATCATACCCAAATTTTTGTAGGATCTTGAAACCTTTGCCATATTTCTCACATGGTAGACTAATGTGATCTTGTGTATCATCTTCAAGGTCTTTGTAAAGCATTTTTTATAAGTCTTCCTCTTCCAGTTTGCCCCATCTTTGAAAGGTAGTAGGGTCCCATTTGAGTACAATGATGGATACTTGCTTGTTAGGATGTGGTCTTCCATATTCTTTTGGTGAACTCATGACTTGTTGTAAGTACATGGTCTGATTTAAAGTGTATTCCCCCATGCCCTTATCCTAAAATTTGCCTTTAAGCTCACCTTGTTTTGATGTCGAAGGTTTTAATGACTTAGGATCAATGTATGTCGAAGAAGGAACAGCTTCATGATTACTGGGAATGATGGTCTCAGTTTTTGATCTCAGGTTATTGTAGTATATGAACGAATTAGGATCACCATTAACTATTACCTCCACTCCATTGTGAGGAAACTTAATGCATTGGTGATATGTAGATGGGACTGCCCTCATTTCATGAATCCAAGGATGCCCTAGCAATATGTTGTAAGTGAGATCTAGGTCGAGGACTTGACAAACCACATCCTTTGTAACTAGCCCAACTCTGAGAGGTAAGGTGACTGTGCCCTTGGATGAACGTTCTTCATCATCATATACCTTGATGGTGATTTTGTTTGTAGAATTCACAGCTTTATCAGAATATCCCAATTATTTAATTATGCTCAATGTACCAATTTTTAAACCAGCTCCTCCATCTATCAGGACCCTTTTTATTCAATGTTTGTGTATGAAGGCTTCAATGTTTAGTGGTGCATTATGTGGTTGGCTCACAGAGGCGTCGTCAACTTCTGTGAATGTAAGAGAGTGTGGAACCGAAAGGTATCCCACCATGGCTTGAAACTGGTCCATGTTCAAACCAGTAGGAATGGCAGTGTCTCTCAAGATTTTGTCAAGAATAGCTTTATGTGCAGGGGATATACGTAAGAGTTCAAGGATGGAGATGAGTGCGGGTGTCTTCCCTAATTGTTCTACAAGGTCATACTCAGGTTTGGTTGATGAAGAAGTGGTGTTTTTAGTTGGAGCACCTTGCAATGTGATTTTACCTTGACGAGTTGTGACATGACATTCAGAGGTAGGTTCGGAAGAAGATCCAACACCTTTTAGGACAATCTTGGGTCTCTGGGTAGAATTCTCAAGGTTTTTGTCCTTGATGATAATGGTAGAGACGTAATTGTCCATCGAAATGTGATTGATAGTTGAATCATAGTTATATGTTGCTCTGGTATAGTTGGTCTGGTCATCTATGGCTTTATCTTTTCCCTTGTCATGCTTTGGGAATGGTTCCTTAAACATCTCATGTTCTTGATTGGATGAGTGTCCTTCAATCTTAATGTCGCCTCTATCAATAAGATCTTGTATGATGTTCTTCAGTCGATGACAATTTCCTATTTTATGACCTTTGCTCTTATGAAATTCACAATACTCATCATCATTCCACCAATTTGGTTTGACCTTTGTCTCATATGGAGGAAAATCTGGAATTGTGATTACCTTGTTTGCCACTAGCTTCTTGAAGACTGACTCAAGTGGTTCTCCCAATGGAGTATACTTCCTTCGTGATCTAGAAGTTGTTTGAGTATTCACCTGATTTGATCTGGAAAAAATGAATTTGGGTCGCACTGTATTGGCATCAACAACACCATCATTGACTGTGTTCTTGTTTTTATTCCAAAATCTTGGCTTGTCTTTTCCTTTAAAGTCATCTTTGTTTTCCTTGAATATCTTAATGACTCCTTGTTCAATTAGGACCTTCTCTATTGCTAAGCCTTTTTCAATGACATCCTTGAAGGTGGACAAACAAGCTTTCCCTAGATCATAGCCAATGTCTTTGTTAACATTCTGGGTGAACATCTCCACCATTTGTTTTTGTGGAATTTCATAGGAGCATCTGCTAGCTAGATTTCTCCATCTTTGTAAAAATGATGCAAAAGACTCTCCCTCTTTTTGCTTAGTGTTGCACAAAGTAGTGACTGATATGTTTGTCTCTATGTTGTAGGAGAAATGTTGAATAAATGCCTCTGCTAGATCACCCCATGACTTAATACCAGGTGGAAGTTGGGAGAACCATTCCATAGCTTGATCACCTAGGCTTTGTGGGAATAATCTCATCAAATATGTCTCTTCTGCTGCTACCTCAATGCAAGCTATGAAAAACTATCTTATTTGTGCCTTAGGATCCCCTTTACCTCTGTACTTATCAAACTTAGGTGTCACAAAGTGTGTAGGAAATGGAGGCATTGGAATGCTCTTGTCAAATGGATAAGGACATATGTCTCTCATTGTGTATGTTGGCTTTGGTGTATTTATGTCCTCCATTCTCTTTTGTAAGTCCTTGATTTGTTGCTCCAAATTTCTCTTAGGTGGAGATCAACTTTTTGGACCATACCCTATGCTTGAGGCACCAATTGGAGGAGGAGCATGTTGCATATATGGATGATATTGATCATACACATGTTCATATGGAGGAGGTCTATAGTGATGTTGCATATATGGACCACTTGGTATAGATTCATGTTGAGGAACACAATATCTATTTTGTCCATGTATACCATACTCTACAGGCATGTCATGTTCTAATGTGTTGCCCCAAAATTTGACACAGGGTTTCCTTGTGTCCAAATTTTGAGCATGCCTTTGAATATCCAATTGCTTTGGTGGTTGATCCTTAGCATTGATATGTGATTGAGCATATTTCTCTACATAAGACTTCCATAATGGTCTGCGAAGGTGAGTATCATATGCTTGACCATGTGTATGTGGGACCTCTGGTTTTTGAAACAAAGATGATGGTGATTCAGGCACAAGATGTGGTCCTCTATTGCCTCCACTATTAGGCCTCCTTTGATCCATGTTGGAGTGAGGTTGTTGCAAAGGTCGATTTTCCATTATTTGAGACATGTCAAAATCATGAGGTATCTTGGCTCCACTTTGTGCCATCATTTGTAAGAAGTATTGTCTATCCCTCATTATTTCCTCAACCAATCGATTGAAACGGGGATCCATAATGGATTCTTCCACATCTATTGAATGTACTGAAAAGTTGTCCATATCATCATTGTGTGTATCATTGTTGTTTGTAGTGTCCATGTTCTCAACATTTGGAATGTTTCTATAGGCATCCATGTCAGGTAATGTAGTATGATCAGAATTGAAAAAGATATCATTGTCATACTCATAAGGACTCATGTTTGTGGACTCTTGAGCCTCTTTAGTTTCTCTCCTAGATTTTTGAAGACTAGTTTCAACCATGAACTAGGTATTGACCAAGATGTGTGAAACTAGATGAAAATGGAAAAAGTATGGAAGACCAAGAGTTGGATGGAATGTAAATGAATCTGAAGTGTACTTGCAATGTCCAAAGTGTAATACCAAGTATTTATGTAGTAGAGTAGGTGTGACTTCCAAAGAGAGGATAGTTTCTCTTGATGAGGTAAGTTGACCTTGACTCTAAGTAAGACCAAATGAGACCCAAAGGTGATAGACCTTGATGAGGGACCACTTAGCAAAATGTTGTTGTATGTAGTATGTTGACAAAGTATGATGAGGACAAGCAAGTGACCTTTTGACTCAAGTTTAGATAAATGTGAATGTAATGCAAGGTGCAAAGCAATGATGGACTATGTGAGACCCAAAGACAGGTTGAATGCTAGATGAAAACTTGGAGAAATAACCTAGGAAGCTCAAGAATTCTGAAACTGACTGTGTTTGTTTGCTAGACTGTAAAAGTTTTTCAATTCTAAACACAGACGTGCCTGTATACTGCATAGACGTGATTTCCTGACATAGACGTGGTTCTGTTTAACACAGACGCGTTTCTGAGATTTTTTTTGTAAATTGAAATGTTGATTTTGGAAACATAGACATGTTTTTTCCCTTCACAGATGCGGTTATACAACACAGATGCTATTATGTTAGACACAGATGCATTTCTGCAAAATTTGTGCAATTTTTTTCCAATATGTGAAGTTGTTTTGTTGTGACCAAATCTGACTGTTTGACTATTTTTCATGACAAGAGGACACAATGTTGATGAATACTCAATGTTTGCAAGTGTCTAGACTCCAAAAAAAAAAAATGACTCAAAGAAAGTGTGATGTTTGATGTAAAAAAGTTTTGCATACACGTGAAGACACAAAAGACACAATGTTTTGCTATTTGGTCTTGAATGTTTTGAATGTTTAAAATAAGTCAAGCACAATTCTTATGGCTGGCCAAGACAATAGTTTTTGATCCCACATGGGGTTTTACCCCCTAGGCTATTCTATTCAAAGCGGATACTTAGATGCTTGACCTCACTGGCTCCACCCTCGGCACTCACTTCTCTGGTCAGCCAAGCATCAGTCCCCATGAAAACTCTCCATGGTGAACTTTGTATCTCTACTAAGAACTGTATGTGTGTGGGCCGCTACCAGAGGTCTGACCTCCTACCCCAACAACTATAAGGATTTGGGCTTCTAAAACAAAAGGGTGCTAGTAAGGGCATCCACTCGTGTGGCCATACATGCAGCACTTTCAACTCTGTAAATACAGAAGGCTCTCAGCCGGTAGGGGTTACGCCCTACAAATGATCAAATAAATTTGATCAAATGGGTTTATGGGGAGATATAGTGTCGGTATGAACTAATCAGCACACGTTATTCATAGTTTTCACCATGAATATAGTTATTTATAGTGGTTTGGAAGAAGATGGCTTTTCTTTTGCTACCACTTGGGTCATTCTCTTCTCACTAGTAGTCCTAATGACCACATGGGAAGATAGGCCCTCTAAAGATGAAACAAAAAGAGCCTATTGTTAGGGTTTCAAGCAGATCCGAAGCAAATAAGAACTAACAATTATATGCAGATTTAAATACAAAAGATAAAGAAATAAAATAAGATACAGATAACACAGAGATTTAATGTGGTTCACCCAGAATGGGTTACGTGCACCATACACAGTCGTCCAATCTTTCTTATTATCCAGCAAAAATAGTACATCAACCTTACAATGCCTTAAGCATCCCAGCCGCTTATAACATGCATTTTTAGGGCAAAAAAACAAAGTCGGCCTTTTTTAGGGTTTTATTACAATGTCGGTTTTCATCAACAAAAAATGGCAAAAAAAAATTTCTCGGGGGCTGCCGCCCTCAAACCCCCGCTTTTCTCGGGGGCTGCCGCCCTCGAACCCCTGCCCGAGGCCCGGCCTGGCCCTGGACCCTGGCGAGGATACGTGCTAAGTGTACAGTACTTTACTAATCAATCGCCATATTTCAACAATCTCCCACTTGGAGACTGATCAGGCTCCACATCGAACAATCTCCCACTTGGAGACTGAAACTACACGACACCACTGTACATGCAACATCCACTGGATAAAACACTAGGACTTGACTGGTATAAATTCCACAATTATCAATCAAGAAGACCAATAGAAACTGATGAAGAAATCAGCTTCTCTTGTGGAACTGCCTTTGTGAACATATCGGCAGGATTCTCACTTGTGTGAATCTTCTCAAGCCGTAACTGACCCTCCTCCAAAATAGTCTGGATGAAGTGGTACCTGAGCTGAATGTGCTTTGTCCTTGAATGAAAAGCAGAGTTCTTCACAAGATGAATGGCACTCTGACTATCAGTATACAATGGGCTATCCTCTTGTGTCTGACCCAATTCCTTCAGAAAACATTGCAACCAAATCATCTCTTTGCTGGCTTTTGTAGCAGCAACATACTCAGCTTTAGTGGTTGAAAGTGCAACAACCTTTTGCAACCTAGAAATCCAACTGACTCCAGTTCCCCCTATAGTAAAAACATACCCTGTAGTACTCCTCTATGAATCAATATCACCTGCCAGATCAGAGTCAACAAATCCACTTAGAGCAGCAGTAGATCCTTTGAAACATAATGCCTTCGTAGTAGTTCCTTTCAAATACCGAAGAATCCATTTCATAGCATTCCAATGTTCCATACCTGGATTACTCATAAACCTGCTCACAACTCCCACTGCATGTGCAATATCTGGCCTTGTGCATACCATTGCATACATCAGACTGCCAACAGCTGATGAATACGGGATGTTAGACATTTTATTAACCTCTTCCTATGCCTTTGGGCACATCTCCTTAGTCAATTTAAAATGACTAGCCAAAGGTGTACTAACTACTTTTGCATCCTGCATGTTAAATCTTTTCAACACCTTCTTTATATACTCACTTTGGGACAAATTCAAGGTTCTATTTTTCCTATCCCGTGTAATCCTCATACAAAGAATTTGCTTAGCTGCACCCAAATCCTTCATAGCAAATGACCTGGCTAATTTCTGTTTAAAATCATTTATATGTTGCATGTTAGACCCAACAACAAGCATGTCATCAGCATAAAGCAACAGGATAATATAATTGCCATTATCAAATCTCTTAAAATATACACAATGATCAGAATGACATCTATGATAACTGTGTTCAGCCATGAAACTATCAAATTTTAAATACCATTGTCGGGGTGCTTGCTTTAGGCCATACAGATTTTTCTTCAACCTGCACATCAAGTTCTCCTTACCTTTGACCTCATATCCCTGTGGTTGCAACATGTAAATTTCCTCCTCCAAATCTCCATGGAGAAAAGCTGTTTTGACATCTAATTGTTCAAGATGTAAATCATCTGCAGCCATAAGACTAAGTATAGTTCTAATTGAAGTCATTTTTACAACTGGAGAAAATATTTCATCATAATCTATACCCTTTTTTTGTGCAAAACCTTTTACCACAAGTCTGGCCTTATATCTTTTCTGACCTCCTTCCTCCTCCTTCAGCTGATAAACCCATTTGTTAGGTAAGGCTCTTTTTTCTGTAGGTAAAGGGACTAAGTCCCAAGTCTTATTTTTCATCAAGGAGTCCATCTCCTCTTTCATGCCTAGTTGCCACTATTGTTTGGCATCCACCTGCATTGCTTCTTCATATTCTTCTGGTTCACCAGAATCCGTTAATAAAATAGAATTAAAAGAAGGAGAAAATCTTTCAGGGGGTCTACTTGTCCTCATAGAACGTCTAACACTTGTAGGAGTTTGTGGGACAATCTGTTGTTGCTGAGCATCAGGTACCTATGGCATTTCATTTTCAGGAATCTCATCCAACACCAGATATTCTTGTTTGTCCTGTTCATGCTTCTTTTCCTGCATCTGTTCTTTATACACAACCTTCTCATTGAATATAACATCTCTACTTCTAATTATTTTCTTATTTTCAAAATCCCATAACCGATAGCCATATTAATCTATCCCATATCCAATGAAGGTACATTTTTGAGATTTAGCATCAAGCTTGGTTCTGTTTTCTTTATCAACATGGACAAAAGCTTTGCAACCAAAAGTTTTTAGAAAAGAATAATTTACCTTTTTACTAGTCCATGCCTCCTCTGGAATACCACCATCCAAAGGGGTTGAACGTCCTCTATTTATCAAATAGATAGCAGTATGTACAACATCTGCCCAAAAATGTAAGGGCAATCCAGCATGCAATCTCATGCTCCTCGCACGTTCCGTGATGGTCCTATTCATTCTCTCTGACACACCATTTTCCTGTGGAGTTCCTGGAACTGTCTTCTGCTTTCGAATCCCATTTAAGGAATAGTAATCTTCAAATGCTTTGCTGCAATACTCACCTCCATTATCTGATCTGAGACACTTCAACTTTTTTCCTGTCTCATTCTCAACCAAAGCTTTCCATTTCTTAAAAGTTTCAAAAACATCTGATTTTTGTTTTAGGAAATATACCCATGTTTTTCTAGTTGATTCATCAATAAAAATAACATAATAAAAAGAGCCACCAAGAGAAGATACCTGAGCCGGTCCCCATACATCTGAATGTACAAGCTCTAACTTCTCACTCTTCTTCTCTTTCCCAACCTTGAGAAATTTGACTCTTTTCTGTTTACCATAAACACAGTTTTCACAGAACTCTAAATCAATCTTCTTTAGTCCTGGCAATAGATTTTTGGAGTGAAGGATTTTCGTCCCTTTCTCACTCATGTGCCCAAGCCTATGGTGCCACATTATTGAATCTGTTCTTGCAACATTTATTGTTGTTGTCCCTGTAGTAACTTTATCTGTAGCAGCTAAGGTAGAGTAAGTGTTACCAGTACACAGATATAATGTGCCTAGCTTCGCACCTTTAGCTACTACTAATGATCCTTTAGTGACCTTCCACATACTGTCTAAGAAGGTAACTATGCAACCTTCACTACCTAGTTGCCCTGCAGAAATTAAATTTCTTCTTAAATTAGGAACATGTCTTACCTCCTGCACAAACCAGTCATTACCATTCTGCAACTTGATCTTTATCTTTCCTTTTCCAATAATTTGATCGGGTTCATCATCACCCAAATATACCTGTCCAAAATCACCTTGAACATAATCTAGAAAATATTTTCTATGGGGTGTAGCATGAAATGAAGCCCCAGAATCTATTACCCAGGAATCATTAACATTATCCAAACATAAGATTAAAGCATCTTGTAAAGTATTACTTGCAATATTAGCTTCCTTACTGTCATTTTCATTTTTGTCTCTTTCTTTGTTTTTCTGAGACGAACAGTCTTTCTTTAGATGACCAGGCTTTCCGTAGTACTAGCAATCTTTCTTTCCTCTAGATTGAGAGCGTCCTTTCTTTGACTTCCCTCGTGACTTCTCATTCCTAGGGCCTTTTCCTCTTTCCTTCGATCTTCCTCTGTTCTCCACATTCAAAACACTACCCGATGATGTTGGAGTCTCACCTGTGCTTTTCCTTTGCATTTCTTTACTTAGGATAACACCAACAATATCATCAAATACCAAAGTATTTTTACCAGAGACAGAGTTACTTACAGCCATAACCAAGCTATTCTAGCTTTCTGGCAAAGAACATAAAATCAAGAGAGCCCTAACCTCTTCTGCAAAGGTAATTGTATTAAATTCATTTAAGTGCTCTGCTACAGATCCTCCCTCACTCATTTTCAAATTAAACAAACGCTTCATAAGAAATACCTTATTCGAAGCCGAGGGTTTCTCATACAACTTAGCCAATGTTGCCATCAAATCTATAGTTGTTTTTGCTTCTGTTATATTGAATGCTACAGATGACGCAAGGCACAATCGAATGGATCCCAGTGCCTTTCTATCTAAAATGTCCCACTCTTCATCTGATATTGTGGTCGGTTTCTTTGCCTTTCCTTCCAATGGCCGCCACAAATCCTTTTGATATAGGTAATCCTCCATCTGCATTTTTCATAACTGATAATTCTGGCCGTTAAACTTTTCGACCTTGAATTTGGAATCCTCCATTGCTCCCACTCAAATCTGAAAGTCTTGCCAATTTATAGAAAACCTCGCTCTGATACCAATTGTTAGGGTTTCAAGCAGATCCGAAGCAAATATGAACTAACAATTATATGCAGATTTAAATACAAAAGATAAAGAAATAAAATAGGACACAGATAACAAAGAGATTTAACGTGGTTCACCCAGAATGGGTTACGTCTACCATACACAGTCATCCAAGCTTTCTTATTATCCAGCAAAAACAATACATCAACCTTACAATGCCTTAAGCATCCCAGCCACTTATAACATGCGTTTTTAGGGCAACAAAACAAAGTCGGCCTTTTTTAGGGTTTTATTACAATGTCAGTTTTCATCAACAAAAAACGGCAAAAAAAAATTTCTCGGGGGCTGCCGCCCTCGAACCCCTGCTTTTCTTGGGGGCTGCCACCCCCGAACCCCTGCTCGGGGCCCAGCCCAGCCTCGGACCCTGACGAGGATACGTGCTGAGTGTACAGTACTTTACTAATCAGTCACCATATTTCAACAATCTCCCACTTGGAGATTGATCAGGCTCCACACCGAACACCTGTTGCTCAAGACACAAAAGACAATGATTCAATTTTAGTGCACCAATTGAAGTGTTTGCTAGTCTATTGAAAACAAAGCACACAATAAAAAAATCAAAAACCCTTGCTAAGGACCTATAACAAAGATTTATTAGTAGTTTGGATTGTTTTGAAATAATCACCCCTTCCTGCAAGCACACAAGTTAGGTAAATTTTAAATCCAAAAGACTTTGTGAAAATAGGGGCCTTCAACCAAACGATTTTGCTTTCAAGACAAGCTACACCAATTTCGTTAGCTAGATCTGAAGATGTTAGCTCAAAATAAACTGGATCTGAAATATTAAATGACCAAAAATTGAATCAATAAAACTCCCCCCCCAAAAAGAAATCAACGCACACAGATGTGGTTACCCCAAACACAGACGCGACTCTTTGACGCAGACGCGCTTTTGTGAGACATAGACGCAGTTCCAGAACTAAATGCGACTTTTGGACATAGATGCATCTAAAAAAACCACAGACGCAACTGAGGAACATAGACGCGGTTTTCAGAATCTAGAAAAAAAAAATACTATCGAGGTTGCAAACGCGGCAGAAAATATAAAATGCGACCCAAAAGTGTGCAGACGTGAAAATGTCAAAATGTTGTCAAAAATGTCAAATCTGCAACTTCAAACACAAAATCTACAACAAAAATGTTAAATGCAAAAGGGACAAGAGTCCCACCGAGCGTGCCAAAATGTATATGGTGAAAATGGATAACAATAATAACGATATTGAAAGGCTAAATGAATTCAACCACAAAACCCTAGCCTAACAACAACAAAGATCCACCATAACATATGAAGATTACCTAAGACAATGCAAATCAAATGAAATCACAAAGATTATACCATCACATGTCCAATAGGGTTTGGATCTCCATTCTTCCTATCTCCATTGATCTTGCTTGATATATTTGCTCTCAGATTTTATGTGCACAAGAGCTCAACAAAGAACGGAATGTGGTTGCAAGTAGGATCACATATGCCAAGTAGTCAATTGATCATGTGGTTAGGCTTTGATAATGAAGGAAGTATCTCCTTATATAGAAGACACTATATGAAATGGAGGGATAAGATTGATAGGTGTAAAAGAAGGTCATCTATGATTAGAGGGTAGGTAAAAGAAATAATAAAATAATGAAGGGGTAGGTAGTGTAGGAATTGAGAGATGAATGACGTGTGTCATGGGTAGAAAAGGTTAATGAATTAATTAAATAAACAAATATTTATTTAATTAATAGAAGAAGTGGGATAATTAAATAAATAAGATATTTATTTAATTTAGGAAAAAGGATAATTTAAATAAATAAAAGTATTTATCTAAATGAGAAATAAGGCTAGAAGAGGATAAATGAATTAATTAAATAAATAAGGATTTCTTTAATTAATAGATGAATTAAGCTTAGATAATTAAATAAATAAAATATTTATTTAATTAGACATGACAATTTTAGGTGTCTACACTCATAATCTGGTATTTAAAGAATGTCAAATGGGAAAGCAAGTTAGAACAACTTTCAAGAGTATTTCTGAGAAAACCAATAATGTTCTTGATTTAATTCATACCGACTTATGTGGTTCGACAAGAACATGAAGTCTACACGGAGATAGATACTTTATGCTAATCATTGATGATTATTCTAGAATGTGTTGGGTTACTTTTCTCAGGGAGAAATCAGAAGCTTTTGGGAAATTCAAATTATTCAAGGCACTTGTAGAGAATGAAACCGACAAGAAAATCAAATGTTTAAGATCAGATCAAGGAGCTGAATTTACATCTAAGGAGTTCAATACATTTTATGAAGTGAATGGAATTAGAAGACAACTATTAGCACCCTAGAGACCCCAGCAAAATGGAGTTGTGGAAAGGAAGAATAGAACTATTCTGGATGCAGCTAGAAGCATGATATCAGAAGAAAATCTACCTCATGTGTATTGGAGAGAAGCAGTGAAGACAACGGTTTACACTTTCAACAGAGTTCACATCAAAGGTGAAACTGGTAAGACACCCTATGAATTATGGTTTGGTGATATTCCTACTCTTAAGTACTTTAGAATATTTGGAAGCAAATGTTACATTAGGAGAGATGAGTATATTGGCAAATTTGATCCTAGAAGTGATGAAGGAATCTTTATTGGGTATTCATCTAAAAGAAAAGCATATAGATGTTTTAATAAGAGATTGCAGAAAATCATTGAGAGTGCAAATGTGAAGATTGATGAACACTTTAGAAGAGATTTAAGGTCTATGGATTTTGAACCGGCAGTTGAGATAATCACAAATGAACCTATACAAAATGCACTGGTAGAGAATGTTGATCCAGTCACACTAGCATCATTAGAGAATTCCACCATGACTGAAGAACAACAACGAGTGAACACACCCAGGTATGTAAGATTGAATGACTCTGAAAGTCAGATAATTGGGAATAAGTATCAAGGAGTTATGACTAGAGGAAGACTGTCAAATGAAGAGGTATGTTTAATTTCTCAAATTGAACTAGCATCTATCATTGAGGCATGTGAAGATAAACATTGGATTAAGGCTATGGAAGATGAATTAGAACAAACTAAAAAGAACAATGCATAGACATTGGTTCCCCGGCCTAAAAATAAATATGTAATTGGTGTTAGTTAGATGAGAGGGAGGGTGAATAAAATTAACTCACAATACAACAAATTCATCAGATTCAACCTCGGTAGAACTTACTTGATATGCAACTATGACTGTAAATCATTCAAACTCATAAACAGATAAAATTGAAACATCAAAACACATTTAACACCAGATTTAACATGGAAACCCAAATAGGGAAAAACCACTATGGGATTTCGAACCCACAAGAAAATATACTCTTCTAGAGTATGCTCAATTAAAAGCCAATCCTATTAAAGATTACATAAACACATTGCTAGATGTGATTGGGTCAAGGGATTTCCCTCAGATTTATCAGAATCTTGCACTTTGTTAGAAGTGACCTTGTCAAAGGATTACAAATAAGACAATTAGGTCCACTTGGTTAAGAGATTTCCTGTCACTTAAAAAAATAAATAACAGTAATAAAATATATCTGCAACTTCACATCTAAAATGTTAATTTAGACTCTATGTGCTCAAAATAATCTTGTCATAAGACTTATCTTCATCCTTGCTGGGATTCTCAATCTATTCTTCAATCAGATCTTCAATCTTCTATACTCGGTAATCACCTCTCCAGTATCACTGCTCTTCTATTTGCCCGCATTCTTTCTTCATCAACTCTTCCTTATTTATAAAAAATTCCAAACCGCTTAATCTCCTTAATCACATTTCCCATGATTAATCTTAGCCATCAGATCATCAAACTTGACTAGGTTCATTGAATCTTTCGATCTGAAAAACATTTTATCTCACCTTGAAACTTGTATTCCTTCCTTGGTACTTGTGCTTAGGTTTGGCCATTCAATCTGTGTTGTAGATCTAACTCTTGTATTTTCATTGTCGTAGATCCTTAACAAACTTCTTGCACGACATAACAATCATCTATAAATCTCCAGCTCATTGACATCCTTCATTTAATAATGTATTTATTCATCCAATGCATTCTGTTACTGCTTGGTTGATACTCGGTAAATACTAAACTTTACTCGGTAGTCATTCTTCCTTCATTAACCGATATCAATAACCTTGGTGTTTACCGACTAGCTCCTTGCTCGGTAAAATAGAACAGTATCAAACCTTTACTCATTCAATTGCTTGAAATCTTTTCTCCTTCTTGTTCAGTCTTCAAGAACTCATATATAGGATATCACAACAATCAAAATATCATAATCTCATCACTGTCTAACTCGGTAATAGTTGCCCATTGAATAACTTATTACTTCCTTTTATTTTCACATTCTTTCTGTGTCACTTACCGACAACTTTATACTCATCAAAATATACTTCTTTAGATATGGCAACATCATACTGAATTAAAAAATCAATTGTGTGACATCAATGACAAAATAATATTATTAAGATAATAATCATCCTTTATCAATTATATCAACAATCTCCAACAACCTTCTCAATATCCTCAAATCAACAAACTTAATGAAATGCCAACAATCTCCCCCTTTGGCATTGATGGCAATACCAACTTGATTTATTCCAATTGATTCGATCTGCTATTATTTTCTTCTGTAAACTTCTCCCCCTTTCATTAGTCTTCTCCCCCTTTGACAACAATGCCAAAAGTAAAAACTAATGCATGATTACTTCCCTTGTGAAGTAATTTCCTTCTTGTTAAAACATAAACAAATGTATCATCTTAGTTTCAGTCAGAGCATCTTGTCTTCATTCACTATTTCTTGCACAACTTTAGACAACATCCTAAAGTGTGTAAATCAACATCAACTCACAAATAATATTCTATAGAGTATAGAATTGATGCTTTCACCGAACTCTATTAGTGAGTACTAGATAGGGGTAGGACCCCTAACTTACTTCTGAGATACTCAAAAGTGTCCCTTGGCAGTGGCTTTGTGAAGATGTCTGCTAATTGTTCCTTTGCGCTAACATATTCCAGCACAATTTTCTTCTCTTGAACTCCTTCTCTTAGATAATGATACTTTATAGAGATATGCTTTGTCTTAGAGTGCATTATCGGATTCTTTGAAATGTTAATAGCACTTGTATTATCACAAAATATAGTTACTGGCTCAGCAACCATCTCATTCATACCTTCCAATAGTTGTTTGATCCATGCTATATTGGTACAATTCAATGTTGCAGCGACATATTCAACTTCAGCTGTTGACTGTGAAATGCATCCTTGTTTCTTGCTAAGCCAACTCACTAGTCTTTCTCCCAAAAAGAAAGCTCCACCACTTGTTCTTTTCCTGTCATCTATATTTCCTGCCCAATCAACATCAGTATAGACTTTTAAGTCAAAATCATTCCTCTTTTTATATAGTAAACCATAATCTTTAGTGCCTCTTAAGTATCTGAAAATTCTCTTGATTATTGTCATATGGGTTTCTTTGGAATCTACAGAAAATCTTGCTGTTATGCCTACTACATGTGCTATATCAGGCCTGTTGTGAACTACATATTGCAACTTTCCAATCATAGATCGGTAAAGTTTCTCATCAACAGATGCAGATTCATCATTCTTTGATAGTTTACAATTAGCAGTCATAGGAGTACTTACAGGTTTAGAATCCTCCATTCCAAATTTCTTCAAGATTTCCTTTAAATACTTGGATTGAGTAATGAAAATCCCATTTTTGATTTGCAGTATTTGTAAACCTATAAAATACTTTATTTCACCAATTAATGACATCTCAAATTCTTTGCACATTTCAGTTCCAAAGTTCTTACATAAAGAATCATTTCCACAAAAAATAATATCATCAACAAATATGGTTGATATCAATATTCCATTATCCTCATCATTCTTCATATACATGTTACTGTTTTCACTTGTCCTCATAAAACCAATCCTGATTATGTAAGAGTGCAACTTTTCATACCATACTCTAGGTGCTTGCTTTAAGCCATATAATGCTTTGTTTAACTTACATACCTGATCCTTATTCTTCTCTTCAATAAATCCTTTAGGTTGTTCAATATAAACTTCTTCTTCTAGTATACCACTCAAAAATGCAGATTTAACATCCATTTGATATACCTTGAAATTTTTGAAAGCGGCATAAGCCAACAATGTTCTCACTCGCTCAAGTCTTGCCATAGGTGCAAAAGTCTCACCATAGTCTATTCCTTCTTCTTGGGAATAACCTTTACAAACTAGCCTTGAATTATTCCGAATGACCTCACCTTTTTCATTTAGCTTGTTTCTGAAAATCCACTTTGTACCGATTACATTTTTCTCTTTTGGTCTTGGGACCAGTGTCCATGTTTCATTTTTCTTGATTTGTTCAATCTCTTTTGTCATAGCATTCACCCAGTCATCATTGCTTAGTGCCTCTTTTACTATCCTCGGTTCAAATGCATGATTTCTTCTGACATATTTAGCTAATATAGGCTCGGTAGGCTCTGTATGATCTTCTTCATCACTCGGTAACTGAGTATTTTCTTCATTGGCTTTTTCGGTAAAACTTCTTGGTTGTACATATACAAACTCTTCATAATCTTCTGGTTCTTTGGAGTTTCCTTCATCATTCCTTTCTACAAATTCATCAATTTTAACATTTGCACTTTCCACTATTTTGTTAGATGATTTGATCAGACATTTAAATGCTTTACTACTAGAGGAATAACCAAGAAATGTTCCTTCCTCACTTTTCTGATCAAATTTTCCATTTTTGTCATCTTTGTGAACATAACATCTACTTCCAAATATTTTAAAATAACTTATATTTGGTTTCTTGTCATACAAGATTTCATACGGTGTCTTCATAGTTCCTTTCTTCAGTTGTACTCGGTTCAGGGTATAAACTGCAGTTCTTATTGCTTCTCTCCAAAATGTTTGGGGTACTCTTTTTTCTATCATCAAAGTTCTGGCACAATCTACAATTGATCTGTTTCTTCTTTCAGCTATCCCATTTTGTTGTGGTGTTCTCGGTGTAGACACTTGTCTCTTTATACCATGATCATTGCAAAATAAGTTAAATTCATCTGAAGTGAATTCTCCTCCTCTATCAGATCTTAGACATTTCAATTGTCTTCCTGTTTCTTTTTCAACTCTTGTCTTATACCATTTGAACATTTGAAAGGCTTCTGATTTCTCTTTTAAAAACATAACTGACATCATCCTTGAGTAATCATCCACAAATAATATGAAGTATTTATCACCATAATAACTTTGAACTTTCATAGGACCACAAAGATCAGTGTGCACAAGATCTAAAATTCCTTTAGAAGTGTAAGACTTACTTGTAAAGTTTGATTTTGTCATCTTACCCATTTGGCATCCTCGGCATGTTGCATTCTCAAGTTTTTCCAAGCTCGGTAGATCTCTTACTCGGTGCTTCTTACTTATTTTGATCAGATTATCAAAATTTACATGACAAAACCTTTTATGTCATAACCAGGTATCTTCTATTTTTGCATACAGACAATTATTCTGAGTTGAGTCAAGATGAAATGTATTACCTCTTGTTTGAGTCCTGGTAGTAGCCAACTTTCCATGTTTGTCATGAACTTTGACAATTCCTTTCTGAAATTCTCTTCAGTATCCTGTATTGTTTAGCTGTGCTACACTCAACAAATTGTATTTCAAACCTTCAACCCAATATACATCATCACATTTAGCATTGTCAAGAAGTGTGATGGATCCATTACCTTTTATAGGACATGGTGCATTATTACCAAATCTTACATAACCTCCATCATAATCTTCTAAATTAACAAACTTGTGTTTATCACCTGTCATGTGATGTGAGCATCCACTATCTATGATCCAAGAATAATTATTATTTATGTGTGATATTAAGGCTTTTTCTTCTTACCTTTCTTCATCTGATCCATCTTTGATAGCCACATATACAACTTCCTCTGTCTCAATCCCATCAGATTTCTCATCGTTGGATTCCTCATCAGCTATTAGGCATGTCTTTCTATCTCTCCTTCTGAAGTCTCGGTGCCCTTTGTATTGGTTGTCTTTCTGTCTGTCATCTCGATATTCTCTCTTTTCACTAGATTCCTTGTCAAGACAGTTAGAAGCCATATGTCCAATTTTATCACAATTAAAACATTTCAAAGGTAACTTTCCTTTATACTTACCTTTTCCTCTCAGTAACCTTCTGGCCAATAATGCTTCAAACTCTTCTTTCTTTCTGATTTCCTCATATAGTTTGTGTACTTCTTCCATGTTTTTGTGAAATCTCTCACTTGCTCCACTATGATTTCCTTCAGCATACTTATACATTCTATCATTGTAATCATTAGATTCATCAAGATGAAAAGAACTGAATGCAGATTCAACTTTGTTTACTGAAGACCCACTGTTATCAAAATTACTCAACTCAAAAGTATGTAGCTTACCAATAGTAGCATCCAAAGAAACAAGAATGTTTGGTACAGACCTTAATTCATTAATTGCAGAGACTCGAATGGCATAAGCAAGTAGAAGTGTTCTCAGCAACTTACTTGTTACATCCTTTTCTTCAATAGTTCCTCCTACTCCTTTGATTTGATTGACAGTTTCCTTTAACCTTGTACTATATTGGATTATGTTCTCACCTTCATTCATTCTCGTGGATTCAAGTTTTCTTCTTAGACTATCTACTTTTTCTCTTTGAACATGTTCATCACGACCATACACAGATATAAGCTTATTCCACATTGCTTTCGCATCATTACAACCTTCTAGATCATTAAACTCTGAGTCGGTCAATGCTGATGTTATTTCAATCATTGCTTGAATATGTTCTTGCTTTGCCTTTATCTCTTCCATTGTCATCGGGTAGGTGCTAGGTGCAATGTAATCATTCTCTAGATAATATGTTGCATATTCTCCAATTCCTAATAAATGCAGCTTCATCATTTTCTGCCATGTGGAGAAACATGACTTGTTCAACTTTGGTGCATCCCTTTTATACATCTTCGGATCTTGTCTCAAGTACCTTTAAACTTTTCTTTCGAAGTCCAAATCTTTGATACCAATTGTTAGTTAGATGAGAGGGGTAGGGGTTAATTAGATAAACTCACAATACTACAAATTCATCAGATTCAATTTCAGTAGAACTTACTTGATATGCAACTATGACTGTAAATCATTCAAACTCATAAACAGAAAAACTTGAAACATCAAAACACATTTAACACCAGATTTAACATGGAAACCCAAATAGGGAAAAACCACTGTGGGATTTTGAACCCACATGAAAATATACTCTTCTAGAGTATGCTCAATTAAAAGCCAATCCTGTTAAAGATTACATAAACACATTGCTAGATGTGACCCGGTCAAGGGATTTCCCTTAGATTTATCAGAATCTTGCACTTTGTTAGAAGTGACCTTGTAGGAGGATTTCAAACACTCATTCAGAATGTTACCTTGCTAGAGGATTTACAAATAAGACTGTTAGGTCGACTCAGTTAAGAGATTTCTTGTCACTTACAAAAATAAATAATAGTAATAAAATATATCTACAACTTCACATCTGAAATGTTAAAGTAGACTCTGTGCTCAAAATAATCTTGTCATAAGACTTATCTTCATCCTTTTTGGGCTTCTCAATCTATTCTTCAATCAAATCTTCAATCTTCTGTACTCGGTAATCACCTCTGTAGTATCACTGCTCTTCTATTTTCCCGCATACTTTGTTCATCAACTCTTCCTTATTTATAAACAATTCCAAACTACACATTTCCCATGATTAATCTTAGCCATTAGATCATCAAACTTGACTAGGTTCATTGAATCTTTCGATCTGAAAAATGTTTTATCTCACCTTGAAACTTGTATTCCTTCCTTGGTACTTGTGCTCAAGTTTGGCCATTCAATCTGTGTTGTAGATCTAACTCTTGTATTTTCATTGCCATAGATCCTTAACAAACTTCTTGCATGACATACCAATCATCTATAAATCTCCAGCTCATTGGCATCCTTCATTTAATAATGTATTTATTCATCCAATGCATTCTATTACTGCTTGGTTGATACTCAGTAATTACCGAACTTCATTAACCGATATCGATAACCTTGGTGTTTACCGACTAGCTCCTTGCTCGGTAAAATAGAACAGTATCAAACCTTTACTCATTCAATTGCTTGAAATCTTTTCTCCTTCTTGTTCAGTCTTCAAGAACTCATACATAGGATATCACAACAATCAAAATATCATAATCTCATCACTGTCTAACTCGGTAATAGTTGCCCATTGAATAACTTATTACTTCCCTTTATTTTCACATTCTTTCTATGTCACTTACCGAGAACTTTATACTCATCAAAACATACGTCTTAAGATATGGCAACATCATACTGAATTAGAAAATCAATTGCTTGACATCAATGACAAAATAATATTACTAAGACAGTAATCATCCTTTATCAATTACATCAACAATCTCCAACAACCTTCTCAATATCCTCAAATCAACAAACTTAATGAAATGCCAACAATTGGAACTAAAAGGGTAGTCAGAATAAACTTAATGAAGATGGTAAGGTAATCAGAAACAGAGCAACATTAGTGTGTAAGGGATATTCACAGAAAGAAGGAATTGGTTTTAATGAAACCTTTGCATCGGTAGCTATAAGTGAGGTAGTCAGATTATTTCTTGCATTTCCAGCACACAAAAATTATAAAGTTTATCAAATGGATGTTAAATGCGCATTTCTGAATGGTGATCTTGAAGAGGAAGTCTACATTGAACAACCTGATGGATTTTCATTGACAAATGATAAAGATATGGTTTGTAGGTTAAGGAAAGCTTTATATGGATTGAAGCAAGCTCCTAGAGCTTGGTATGCTAAATTAGATAAATATCTTATGAAACTTGGTTACACTAAAAGTAATGCTAACAACAACTTATATTTCAAAGTGACTAATGAAGACATTTTGGTTATTGAAGTTTTTGTTGATGACATCATTTTCGGAGGAGAAGATGGATTGTGTAAAGACTTTAATAACAAGATGCACGAAAAATTTGAAATATCTATGATTGGGGAGATAAAATTCTTTTTAGGATTGCAGATTTCACAGACTGATAAAGGTATATTCTTATGTCAATCAAAATACTTGAAAGAATTACTGAAGAAATTTGGTATGAAAAACTCTAAACCGGTAAGTACTCCTATGACTACAACTGATAAACTATCATTGAAAGATGACTCAACTCCTGTTAATCTGACAAGATACAAGTCGATGATTGGAGGTTTATTGTATTTGACACAAACAAGACCTGATATAATGAATGCAGTATGTATTGTTTCAATATTTTAGAGTAATCCTAGAGAAAATCATGAATCAATAGTGAAAAGTATTTTTTAGTATTTATAAGGCACAACAAATCTTGGTTTATGGTATCCTAAAGATGAAATTTTTGAGTTATGTGCATACACCGATGATAATTGGGTAGGATTTGTAGATGACAGAAAGAGCACCACCGGCGGGGCATTATTTCTTGGTAGAAGATTGATTTCATGGTTGAGCAAGAAATAGAGTTGTACATCATTATCAACAACAGAATGAAAATATGTTGCAACAACAACTAATTATACTAAGGTATTATGAATTAAGAAAATGTTGAAGGACATAAAGGTAAAATGCAAAGAACCTATGATCATCTATTGTGATAATTCAATAATAATTGATATATCCAAGAATCCGATATTTCACTCTAAAACTAAACATGTTTCTATCAAATACAATTTCCTGAAAGAGTATGTTGAAGCAAAAGAAGTGAAATTGGTTTATGTGAATACTAAAGAGCAAATTGCAGACATCTTTACTAAGCCTTTGCCTAAGGAAAATTTTGAATATCTCAGAGAATAGCTTGGGTTTATACCCTCACCGGTAGAGACTTAGACAGTTGATGCTTGGCATCAAACTGACAAAATTTACAGAGAAACCTTTTTTCAGCTTTGACGGAGGAGAGATAATTCTTAGGGGGAGTAGTTGGATAAGTTGGTATTTGTAATTGGTTCTATGAATTGGTTGTATCCAGTATTTGTATTACTTTGGCATTTGATGTCAAAGGGGGAGATATATCTATGGAAAAACACATTATCCTTTGGGGAGAGATTATTCATTGGAGGAGAGATTTTTACTCTCTGCAATTATATTTTAATTTCTAGTATTGATCTATTCTGGAGATTATTGGTTTTTGGTTTATTGGCATTTCTGCTTTGGTACTTTGATGGTTTTTCCATCTTTTATTGCCATCAATGCAAAAGGGGGAGATTGTTGGTATTATGGATATGTTGCACTGGTTTTGTCATTGATGTCAACACTTATCAACACTCATCCTTCTGGAGATCTTTGGTTATATTGCTCACCAACACTAAGAATGACTTGTTATCATCTAGAGATCACTTGGTTATGGCGAAGACATGGTTTGGACACTTGGATTTGGATATTTGGTTATTGGTTCAACCGGGTTGACATATTTGTTGTTATCAGCAAATTGGTCTAGGTTATGGACCGACATGCGTTATCTATTCCAGATCAGCACGACACGTTATGGAGATAGTTTAATCAATTAATATTGTTGTTGAGCCGACATGTGTTGGAAATATGGATGGAGTAACTGAGAGGGGAGGGGTGAATCAGTTACCACAAAAATAAATCCACAAGTCCCTTAGATGTCTTAAATATAAACTGCTGTAACTCGGTAAATTAGCTTATCATTGTTCATCAAACATTAATATGCATGAAACAAATAACATGAACACAAGTAACACCAGATATAACGTGGAAACCCAATTTTGGGAAAACCACCAATGTAACTAGTTACTGATTTTCACTCTTCTAAAGTGAGCCCTGTTAGGAGCCAACCCTGTTAAAGGTTACAAAACACACTGTTAGGTGTGACCTGGTTAGAGGATTTGATCACCCTGCTAGGAGTGGCCTTGTGAAAGGTCTTAAGAACAATTCAACCGAATTGTCACCTTGTCAGAGGATTTACAAAATGGTTGTTAGACCAACTCTGTTAAGAGATTTCGGTATCACTGCTACAATGGTTAGAAAGCAACAATGAAGTGACCTGAATTAAACACAACTTATCTTGCTGATACAGATCTCTGTTCTGTGCCAATAGATCCTTACTGATCACATATATCTTTTCTGCACCTCAAGGATATCACTGATCCTTCATCAGAATTTGCACATTTCTGCTCCTTCACATCTCCATACTTTTCACTCTTCCTTTTTTTTTTACACTTCAAAATCGCAACTTGATCTCTCATATATACCATTCAGGTTACCAAGTCGGCTCAATTATAAGTTACAATAAATATTACATAGGTCGGCTACATATACAAGTTTCAATAAATTAAATATTGCTTCGGTCGGCTGCATAAACATTTCACTGATGCTCGGTGAACACTGCTGATTCTTCGATAACCGACTGAACTCGGTAAGTACTGCGAGCTCGGTAAAGACTGACTTTCCTTCATATTCTTTGAAGACCGACTTAACTCGGTAAAGACTATGAACTTGGTATAGACTAACTTTCCTTCACATATTCTTTGAAGACCGACTTAACTTGCTTCTCTTACCGTCTGAACTCGGTAGACTCTGTCTGACTGCTTTGCCGAACATTCTGAACTCGGTAGACTGATATGACATTTGTGTAACATCAAAGACAACACACAATTAAACAATTGTATCCAACAATCTCCCTCTTTGGCATTGATGGCAACACAACATGTCATAGCAGAATGAAATTTGAAAACAGGTCTTTTCTTTTATGACAGCAACATGCCAACATAACTTTCCCTTTGGATAGAGAACACTCCTTCTTTCAATAATCTCCCTCTGTGAAGTAACTTCATCTTTGGACGGTAAAACTCTCCCTCTTTATCAAACAACTTTCCCTCTTTATCTTAATGAACTTTCTTTCAAATTTTAGAAGGATATGACAGTAACTCTCCCTCTTTGACAACACATGCCAAAGACAATAAGACTTTATCTGAGTTATAATGTACCTTTTGTACTGATTCATATGCAATATTTTCCTGATTATACTGCATCAACTAGTAGAGTTTTCACTTAGGATGAGTTGATGCATCACTAAAACTTTTCTTTAGTGAATTTCAGATAGGGGAGTGACCCCTAACTTACCTCTTAGATACAAGAATGCATCCTTAGCCAATGGTTTTGTGAATATGTCAGCAATTTGTTCCTTTTTGTGAATATGTCAGCAATTTGTTCCTTTGTGTGAATATATTCCAATCTGATCTCCTTGTCCTGCACCAGTTCTCGGACAAAATGATATTTTATTGCAATGTGCTTGGTTTTGGGATGCATCACTGGATTCTTGGACATGTCAATTGCACTTGTATTATCACAGAACATAACAATTGGTTCTTTGATTTCTATTTTCATGCCTGCCAATAGCTGTTTAAACCAAACAACATTTGAACAATTTACTGCTGCAGCAACATATTCTGCTTCTGTTGTAGATTGGGATATACAGTTCTGCTTTTTGCTTGTCCAGGAAACCAATCTCTTTCCTAGAAAGAATGCTCCTCCGCTTGTACTTTTTCTGTCATCAATGTTTCCTGCCTTATCAGCATCAGTAAATACTTTCAAATCAAAATTTCCTCCAAATTTGTACCATAATCCATACTCTTCAGTTCCTTTCAAATATCTCATTATTCTTTTGATTGCCGTCATGTGACTTTCTCTTGGCTTTGCTGAGAATCTTGCAACAATACCAACTGCAAGAGCAATATCTGGCCTAGTATGAACAACATACTGCAGCTTTCCAATCATAGATCTATACAGTGTTTGATCTACTTCTTGTGATTCATCTTCCTTGGTAAGCTTTAATCCAGTACACATAGGAGTTCCAACTGGTTTACAATCTTCCATACCGAACTTTTTCAGTATCTCTTTGATGTATTTTGATTGTGTAATGTAGATACCATTTTTTGTTCTGTTGAATTTGAAGACCAACAAAGAATTTGATCTCACCAAACATAGACATTTCAAATTCCTTATTCATTTGTACTGAAAATTCTTTGCAAAGATCATCATTTCCTGTGAAAATAGTATCATCTACAAATATTTCTGCTAAGACAATTTTGTTATCTGATCCTTCCTTGATATACAAGCTACTGTTATCATTTGTTCTTTGAAATCCAATCTGAATAAGATAGTTATGCAATCTTTCATACCATGCTCTAGGGGCTTGTTTCAGACCATACAATGCTTTATGTAATTTGCAGACCATGTCCTTCTTTTGTGGATCAACAAAACCTTCAGGTTGTTCAATATAAACCTCTTCATCCAATATACCATTAAGAAATGCAGATTTAACATCCATCTGATAAACTTTGAATCCTTTGTAGGCGGCATATGCAAGTAAGGTTCTGACTCCTTCCAATCTTGCAACAGGAGCAAAAGTTTCTCCATAGTCTATTCCTTCTTGTTGAGCATATCCTTTACATACTAGTCTTGCTTTGTTTCTTGAAACTTTGCCATCTTCATTCAGTTTATTTCTGAATACCCACTTAGTTCCAATGACATTTTTATCCTTAGGTCTGGGTACAAGAGTCCATGTCTTGTTTTTCTCTATCTGTTCTATCTCTTCTTTCATAGCCTCTTTCCAACTATCATTTCCCAATGCATCTTTGACATTTCTAGGTTCAAAATCAGCAAGTAAACAAGTACTTTTCAACTTACCTCTTGTCATGGTTCCTTCAGATTTGTCTCCAATGATCTGATCTGCTAAGTGATGTCATCTGACATACTCGGCTAATACAGGTTTCTTGCCTTTAGAATGAATTTCATCATTGTCCTCTTGTTCTTCAACTGGCTCGGTAAATATTTGCTCGGTTTCTTCAGACTCGATAGACACTGGTTCTGGTTCATTAGACTCAGTAGATACTGGCTTGGTTTGCTCTTTCTGTAACTCGGTTACTGATGACTCGGGAGTAGAAGATTCCTGATTTGCAGATGTATCTGGTATTGTATCAGGTTCAATAGACACAAATCTTCTATAATCTTCTGGTTCTCTTTTGCTTTCTTCTTCAGATCTTTCTGCAAACTCATCAACTTTCACATGTGCACTTTCTATAACTTTTTGAGTAGACAAGTTCAAACATCTATATGCTTTAATCTTGCAAGAATATCCAAGGAATATACCTTCATCTCCTTTCACATCAAATTTTCCTTTTCTAGATTCTTTCAAAATGTAACATTTACTTCCAAATACTTTTAGGTAACTTACATTAGGTTTGTAGCCATACCATAATTCATAGGGGGTTTGAAATGAGTCCTTCTTCAGCTGTACTCGGTTCAAGGTATGAACAGCAGTGCTGATAGCTTCCTTCCAGTATTTGATAGAAATGTTCTTTTCAATCATTAAGGTTCTTGCACAATCCATGATAGATCTGTTCCTTCTTTCAGCTATTCCATTTTGCTCAGGAGTTCTAGGGGCTGATACTTGTCTTTTGATTCCTCTTTCAATGCAAAAGTTATTGAATTCATGAGAGATAAATTCACCACCTCTGTCTGACCTTAGACATTTAAGTCTTTTACCTGTTTCTTTTTCTACTCTAGCCAAATACCATTTGAACTTTTCAAATGCTTCTGATTTGTTCCTTAAATACATGACAGTCATCATTCTTGAGTAATCATCAACAAAAAGAATGAAGAACTTTTCTCCTGTATAACTTTCAGTTCCTATGGGTCCACATAAATCAGTATGCACAATTTCTAATATATCTTCAGATTGATAGTTTTTGCTTTTGAAACTAGTCTTTCCCATCTTTCCAATTTGACAATTCTTACATAGACCGACCTCAGGTTTCTTTATATCTGGAATACCTCTTACTTTTCTGAATTTACTTATTTTCACTAGGTTATCAAAATTTACATGACATAACCTTTTGTGCCATAACCAACTTTCTTCAACTTGAGCAATAAAACATGAATTTTCACTTGTTTCAAGTCGGAACAAATTACCTTTTGTTTGAGTGCCTGATCCAATCAGCTTTCCTTGATTATTTAGCAGTCTGGCCTTCCCATGCATGAATTCCACCTTGAGTCCACTATTAAGTAGCTGTGCCACACTCATCAAGTTGTGATTGAGACCTTCAACCCTGTAGGCATCATCAAATACAAGTTCTTTGGTTATAGGAATTCTACCTCTTCCTTTTATGTAGCGAGGTTCATTATTACCAAACCTTACACTACCTCCATCATAGTCTATAAAATGTTCAAACTTGGTTTTATCACCAGTCATATGATGAGAGCAACCACTGTCTATGATCCAAGTATCATTTTTGCTTATATGAGAAATAAGTGCCATCTTATCTTCCTCATCATTATCAGAATCATCTCTTATAGCAATATAAACAATTTCATCTTCACTATTATCAGAATCCTTAGCCATAAAGCATGTTTTCTTACCTTTGAATGATTTGTAGTCCTTTTTGCCATTCCATTTGTGATCTTTCTTCTTATCTTTGCTCTGCTTGTTTGGGCATCTAGCAGCAATATGACCAACTTCATCACATGAAAAACAGATTAGAGGAACTTTGCCTCTGTATTTTCCTCTGCCTTTGGAATATTTCTTTGCTAGAAGAGCTTCAATTATTTCAAGATCACTGTCTGAACTTGGTTCTGATTCATCTTCACTTTCTGACCGAGATTCCTTTTTCTTTTTGCCTTTCTCCTTGAGTGAAACCTTAGCTTCAAATGCTGATTCCATGTTTTTGGAAGCTGGAACATAGTTGTCATAGTTGTCTAACTCAAATGCAGTTAATCTTCCAACTATGGCCTCTAAATTTATCTTGTGATTTGCTTCACATCTTCTTTCCTGAATTGCAGAAACTCTGATTGCATAAATGGGTAGTAACGTTCTGAGAACTTTGCTTATGACTGTTTCCTCTGAGATATCACCTCCAGATGCTTTGATTGCACTGACACTGGCTTTGACTCTTTCAACATATTTTGCAATATTTTCATCCTCACTCATTTTTAATTGATCAAACTGTCCTCTCAAGCTTTCTGCTTTGGCTCTTCTCACATTGTCATCACCACCATAGATATCTTTCAGCTTGTTTCACATTTCAAATGTAGTTTTGCAATCTTTGACATCATCAAACTCTTCATAGCTTAGGGCAGATGCAATGTCTATCATCATGGTGTTATGAGTCTTCTTTGCAGCAATATCAGCAATAGTTAGTGTACCAGTGGGTGTCACATATTCTGTGTCAAGATGTGTCAATCCTGTATCTCCAATGGAAGCCAAATGGAGTCTCATGAGACCTTGCCATGCTGAAAAGTTATTTCTGTTTAACCTTGGAATTTTCCTCTTATAAGACATCTTGATCTTTAGCTTAGATCCTTGAAATCCTTCCTATAAGCACCAAAAGCTTTGATACCAATTGTTGGAAATATGGATGGAGTAACTGAGAGGGGAGGGGTGAATCAGTTACCACAAAAATAAATCCACAAGTCCCTTAGATGTCTTAAATATAAACTGCTGTAACTTGGTAAATTAGCTTATCATTGTTCATCAAACATTAATATGCATGAAACAAATAACATGAACACAAGTAACACCAGATATAACGTGGAAACCTAATTTTGGGAAAACCACCAATGTAACTAGTTACTGATTTTCACTCTTCTAAAGTGAGCCCTGTTAGGAGCCAACCCTGTTAAAGGTTACAAAACACACTGTTAGGTGTGACCCGGTTAGAGGATTTGATCACCCTGCTAGGAGTGGCCTTATGAAAGGTCTTAAGAACAATTCAACCGAATTGTCACCTTGTCAGAGGATTTACAAAATGGTTGTTAGACCAACTCTGTTAAGAGATTTCAGTATCACTGCTACAATGGTTAGAAAGCAACAATGAAGTGACCTGAATTAAACACAACTTATCTTGCTGATATAGATCTCTGTTCTACGCCAATAGATCCTTACTGATCACATATATCTTTTCTGCACCTCAAGGATATCACTGATCCTTCATCAGAATTCGCACATTTCTGCTCCTTCACATCTCCATACTTTTCACTCTTCCTTTTTTTTTACACTTCAAAATCGCAACTTGATCTCTCATATATACCATTCAGGTTACCAAGTCGGCTCAATTATAAGTTACAATAAATATTACATAGGTCGGCTACATATACAAGTTTCAATAAATTAAATGAACACTGCTGATTCTTCGATAACCGACTGAACTCGGTAAGTACTGCGAGCTCGGTAAAGACTGACTTTCCTTCATATTCTTCGAAGACCGACTTAACTTGGTAAAGACTGTGAACTCGGTATAGACTAACTTTCCTTCACATATTCTTCGAAGACCGACTTAACTTGCTTCTCTTACCGTCTGAACTCGGTAGACTCTGTCTGACTGCTTTGCCAAACATTCTGAACTCAGTAGACTGATATGACATTTGTGTAACATCAAAGACAACACACAATTAAACAATTGTATCCAACAGACATGATGCATCACATCTTGACTTGTTGTAATTCATTTTTATTGTAATATTCTTAGTGAGGCAACCTACACATTTGGTCTTAGGTTTTGGTATATATGTAAGATCTCAATTGTGAGATTAAGATAGAGGTGGTAGGTAATAAGGTATTACAAGGTTGTGATATTCGGTATATGCGAATATAAGCAGAGCTACTCACGCAGTCATCATTTGAAGATTCAAGAAAGGCTTGAAGAAGACAATTAGAGATGAATCGGTATTGAATCCAACATTGGAGATGCTACTTTGAACAATACATTATCATTGGATTTAATCATCCAATTGTAGTCAGTGTGACTCCTATTTTGTGATTGAGCAGTGAGCTCTAGGCAGCTGGCCTTTCTGCATGTGCAAACCCCATTTGTAAACACATACCATCTTCAGTAGTATCATCTGATTGTGGGTGAGGTTTCCCACCATGTTTTTTCCCCTTACAGGGTTTCCACATACAAATCTATGTGTTATGTGTTGTGGATATTGTTTCTCTTTCTATTTCATGCATTAAGTTTCACCGGTACTGTTATTAACTATTAATCTACTTACCAACATTTACTTTGGTTTACCGATATTAAGTATCAAGTTTGGTTAAGTTGTATCTAAGATAAAATTATTAGACAACTAATTCACCCCTCCCCCCCTCTCAGTTGCCTCTAGGTCCTATCAAGAGACCCCATGATTTGGATGGAACCTGGAATTTTTAAGAGTTGATTAATAAATGGCAGATAATAGTTTTCTTGTTGATATAACGGAAACTAAATAGTGATATATAATTATATAAAAGAAATTTTTAAGACCACTGCCAAAGCATTAAGAAGTTAAGATTATATGATCCTTGATAACAGTAATAAGTTTTAAACATTTTGAATTAACCCTAAATTTAATCGTGGATAATGCCAACAATAGATCACATGCTGCCAATCACATTTGATTCAAATTTTCTAAAACTTCCATTTTCTTCATATCCTGTTGACGCCCTCCTAAATGGTACAAGGTTAGTCTAAGATCAAACAACACAAAACACACAAGATGTTAGAGTTAATCAATCAAAAACTAAACATATGAAGGCATTCCAAAAGAGACACAAAGAGACATGCTAATACATCTAATAAGTAGAACAAAGATCATGAGACATCTCCAACTGCCTCTTAGCATGGCCTTAGCTTCTTCTCCCTTGTTCCTCTCCTCTCCAAGTTCCAAAAATAGTGTAGCTCTCAGCACCGTTTTGCATTATGGATGCTTATGGAGGATTGAGATTTGTAGAATAGCTCTAAATGTGAAATAAAAAGCTAATATTAATGCTAAAATGATTGATTTTACCAAAAAGACAATATTTAGTTATGCTATGCTAAATGCTCTCTAAAATGGCTATAGTCTAAATGCTTACAAGTTTTCAGGATCTGGATTATGAAGGAATGGGCTCTATTTATAGGAAAAATGGAGCAATGGATGGCCAGGATTGAAAGGTTTAATCAAGGGTCAAGCTTGAAAGCTGGGGATCCATGTGCACAATTGTCACCAATAAAATAATGACAAGTGTCAACACAGGATTGGGTTGAGAGAAGAGGTTGGAGGCATTAAAGGCCTGAGAAGACCTCATGGTTATCTAAAGGCTAAGAGTCAAGCCTAAATTAAGATTACCCACTGGATTAGGAGTTAATCCAAGGATAAACCTTTGTGCAAATGATTTAAGAGATAATCATGGTCAAAGCATTGAAGGCTTGATGAGACCCTTGGGTTGGGTAGAGGTTGAGTCAAAACAAATGTTTTAACCATGTGGGAGAGTTGAATTAACCATTAATGGTTATTGGAGACTTTGGGGATTAAGTGGTTGAAAGTTGGAAGCCTTTAATGGTTTTCAAAGACTTTGGGGTTTTTGGTGGTTGAAAGTTGAAAACCTTCAATGGTTATCCAAGACTTTGGGCCATTTGAGAAGTGACTCCATTTTGCTTAGGAATGTGACAATAATTAGGGGATGGATTAGGCTAATTAGGAAGGGGTTAGAAGAATCTAGAAGGGGATTAGATTTTTGCAAGTGGATTTGGTGGGTGAGGGAAAATAGGATTTTTAAAATAAAAATTCATTTATTTCAAAATGTGTGCAAGTTGCATTTGTAGGAAAATGCAAGTGGGGTGGGGATAATGATTTAAATAAATGTTTTATTTAATTTATTTAAAAGAGGAAAAGGGGGATTTAAATTAAATAAATTGATTTATTTATTTAATTGATTGGAATTGGATTTAATGAATTAATTAAAATAAATTGAATAATTTATTTAATTAATAGAAGAATGTTTGGGGATGAATTAATTAAATATTAATTTAATTAACTGGTGGCTAGTGGATTTTTAATCGAATAAATACGAAATATTCATTTAATTAAAATGGACAGATTTATGTGACTACATTTGCCCCTCTTTGAGACGGTGTAGTTTATCGCATCGTTTCAAAGAAAGAAAAATTGGTGTGAAGAAATGCCCCATAAAATGTAAATTTAATGGGTGGTATGCCCCCGCGAGAGATGGGCCGAAAAATTTCGAAAAAATCGTGCGATCTCTCGAAAAAGAAGGAAAATTGGCAGGGTGATAGAAAAGAAGAAGTTAGGTATACGGGTTAAAAATAGAAGAAATCAGGGGAAACATGGAGAAATGGGGGGCTCGGGAAGTTCGCGGGGACCACGGCGATGAGCGGGGTGAAGTTACGGTGACGGTGGGGGGTATAAATGGGGTGAAAGGGGTGAAAATAGGATCATTTGTGACCGCGACCAGTTGAAAACGATAGCTCTGATAGTGACATTTGGAGGAGCAAGGAGGAGCGACGATGCCGTTTCCGATCACCGAGCACCGATTTGAGCGAGTCCGCCTGGTACCAGCGCCCAGCCGACTATGGACCAGCGGTACGCAAATTCGAAAACTCACTTTTTATGCATTTTTGGTATGTTTTTAGCTGAGTCCAAGTCAAGTCGGAGCAAGAGCGCTGGAACTAGGTTTTTAGCGCTTTTGTTCCATGAATTAGCGCTATTGTTCCGCAATAGCGCTTTTGTAGGCTAGTTTTAGCACTTTTGAGATTAATTAGCGCTTTTGCAGTCAAGTTTGAGTGCTTTTGATAAATTAGCGCTACGGTATAGTTAATTGAGCGCTATTGACTTGTAATAGCGCTATTGTAGAGTGGTTTTAGCGCTTTTGTTTTTGTAGCGCTATTGTAGGGCTGTTTGAGCGCTATTGATGTTGTTGTAGCACTATTGTAGATTAAATAGCGCTTTTGCTTTAGGATTCAAGATGCCCCAGTTTCGGACAAAATAAAACTCCGGATGCCTAACGATTGATGGATGGTGAGGTGAAGTGGGAGTTGTTTTGAACCATAACAGCCCGATAAGACTTAGGTCATTTGTTAGGAGAAATGCCTGTTGAAGTCTAGGCGGCCATGATTGCTTACCTGTTGAGACTCGAAGATACTTGATCAAAGTATCTGATGATAGTCTAGGTTGAAACTTAAGAAAGTTTGATAACAAAACAACTGATGGTGGTTTGATGAATGTTTATGTGTAGGAGGATCTACGCGTGTTGCAGTTACGCGAGCGCCACCCCGCGACACAGGGGTTGCGAGATCGTTTGACTCAGATCGAGATAGATTGTATTGCGGCTACTGGGCTCTATGAGGTGATGCATATGCCCGTGATTCGGATGAATCACGACCTGATTACAGTGTTAGCAGAGCGATGGCACAGTGAGACATGCACGTTCCATCTGGCTCAGGGCGAGATGACGGTGACTTTGGAGGACGTGTGGCGTATTCTTCGGATTCCGATTCGAGGGCAGCTGGTGACATATGATCGATCTTGGGGGACGGTGTCCTGTCAGTGGATATTTGATGAGGACGTATTCATCGATGATGGCTCGATCGCATGGGAGGATATAGCGGCACTATATGAGCCCCTTCCAGCAGTTTTGTCAGGGATCGTGGGAGGACTTCTGTGTCCAGACAGGCGGTCACATGGATTGGCGGTCGGATGGGGACAGGTGATTGAGATGATGGTGACAGAGGGGACCCGATATGCCTGGGGGCCGTGCGTGCTAACGCACATGTACCAGGAGCTGCACGAGGTAGTGTACCGGGGGAGAGGTTCGCTTGCAGTAGGCATGACGCTGCTGCATGTGTGGGCATGGGAGCATCTACCAGTGACTCGGCCAGTGAGTCTGAGATTCCGAGCCGTGGACCAGCCCTATATGTTTATGTATAGTGGTATGATGAGCCAGCCCCACTTGGGGAAGCTAGAGTGGTGGCGGCGGGCATTGGATGACCTAGATGCAGTGATCTGGCGGCCATACTTAGAGTGTGAGCCATGGGAGGATGATGCAGAGGCACTACCGTATTGCTTCATGACCCGATTCCTCATTGGGAGGACCTCTTATCATGTAGAGAGACAGGTGCCGGGACGGGTGATGAGGCAGTTTGGACGGAAGCAGGGACTGCCGAGCGGATCGGGAGAGTATGCTCGAGTTATTCGAGAGCGGTATGCATGGGGTCCAGTGCTACCGTATGATCAGGCATTGGCAAAGTTCCGGACATTGCAGGCGAGGCCATGGGATCTACGACCGAGGGTCGTTGATGCAGGGGTTACAGCAGAGTATACCCAGTATCGGGCGGCGCACCCGATCCGACGGATATCAGACCCAGCTGAGCCGATCCCAGCGTTTGAGGATGAGAGGGGACGGGGACGGAGAGGAGGAGGAGGTGGTGGAGGAGGAGGAGGGATGGGGATGCCGAGACAGCGGAGAGGGAGAGGGGGAGGAGGAGGGATGGGGATGCCGAGACAGCGGAGAGGGAGAGGGGGGTTACCGCTGCAGATATCACAGGGACCTTTGATGCAGGGAGGAGTGCAGCTGAGTGGGAGGGGGATGGAGAGAGAGATCCCTATGGATACAGGTGTAGGAGAGGGTGGGGCAGGGGAGGGACCTAGTGGAGGGGATGATACAGGTGCGGCAGCCATGGCCATGGGGGAGGGAGCTACTGGGGATCTGCGGGAGCACATGATAGGTTATTTGCAGACTCGGGTAGAGAGATTAGAGGCGGAGGTAGCAGCTAGGGATGTGCAGCTATTTGCATGTGAGGCAGAGCTGACAGTGGTGCTGCGGGAGAGAGATACGGCGGTGGAGAGATTGGCGGAGCTGCAGGAGAGAGTCCGAGCGGGAGCACAGGGTCCTTCAGGGGAGACTATGAGGCAGTTTGGGTGAGCACAGGCTGAGATAGAGTACTGGCGAGGTTTATATGAGCAGGTGGTTCCATTCAGTCAGCGAGCTCTCAGTTATACCCAGATGCGACAGTCGAGATCCGAGCGATCACAGAGGATGCAGAGCAGTGGGGGAGTGATGGGTCCTTTGAGGCGGGATAGATCAGGAGATGCAGGAGGGAGTGGGGGTTCGATGAGGCCTCCACGGAGAGATGGATCAGGTGGTGCCGGTACCAGTGGCGGAGTAGGTAGGGGTGGGGCAGGTACAGCATCTGGCCAGAGCAGTATTTGAGAGAGCATTTTTGCATACATGTATTGTATCATTGTCTATTGATGGACTGTATCTTGGATGGCTCTTGGTAGCCGATTTTGTAGACTTCATTGGACTCTGATATATGAGATGATATATATGAGGAGATCCCATATTGTGATGATATGCATGTGATGATGTATGGATGTTTATGCATGATGATGATTTATTGCTTAGATGTATATGTGTACATGTATGCATTTGATGAGATGTTTCTTTTATGCATGTTTTTATGATGATTTATGATGTTGTATACTGACATATGAATGCAGGTTTATATGTATATGATGTATATGATTGGTGATGTAATGCTTTATGTATGGAATGCCATGATGATATATGCGTATACTGGATTTTATGAATAGGATTTTTGATGTATATGATGTATTTTGATTTTTGATGTAATGCTTTATGTATGGAATGCCTATGATGAGATATGCTTATGTTTTTGATGGATAAACAAGATTTTATGATGTTTCCTTTTGCGATGTAATGATGAGACGATTTATGTGACAATGTTAATGCAATGATTTGATGTATAAATATGCAGCTAGATGTGTGTTTTTAGATGAATGTAATATGGATAAACAAAATGTTTAAGTGCAAATGTTTATATGATAAATGCAGATGAATAAACAAATGTAAAGGACAAGTGTTTATATGATGATATTTAAAATGAATGTAGATGAATAAACAAATGTAAAGTACAAGTGTTTGTATGATGATATTAAAATGAATGTAGATGAATGAACAAATGTAAAGTACAAATGTTTATATGATAATGCCTAAATGAATGATTCTAAATGCGTTTTAAATATGTTGGTAAGTGCAAATGATAATGGGATGATATGATAACTAATGGGGATAATAACTGCACCTTAATGTAATGATAATAAATGCAATGTGAATGAATCCTAAAATGAACATCATAAGATACTTAGTAATGAATGAATGCATTTTTTTTAACTATAAAGAAATGAATGCAAATGATAAATGATGAAAAGTTTAATAAAATGATAATGGATAATTGATATAAGATGAATGCTTATAAAATGATTTAATATAATCAAAGACAATTTAATCCTATGAATGGATCTAATTATTGATGATTGATGCAATGATGAAAATGATTTTACTGCAACTAATGTCAATAATGAACTTATATGCAATGTTTATGTGTAAAAATGACATGAATGGACGTAATGCAAGATGCACCTAAATGCAAGGATGATATGATTATGAGGAATGCAAGGTTGTTTTAAGACTTTGCATAATGCATTGATGATGTATCAGAGTACTCGGTCGTGATTGTATCCAAGACCAGCTTTTATTAATCATTTTTGTATGTAAAAGCCTACATATGAATGAATGAGTGGATGGGTGATATGCAACGGAATGCAAGATATAAACAGATGAGGTGAAATGACGATCCATAGTGCTCTATTTTCATCATTGAGCTTTAAAATGTTGGAAGAGAATACAAGCATCTTGACACAATGATTCAAGATGACCTGAGTATTTCTTTCATGGATTTTAATATAGCAAGTTAATACAAACGACTTGATATAAGGGTCAAGTCGACCAGAGTATTGCTTGCGGAACAGACAAGGATTATCTCCTTTCGTGCATGACTTGGATCGTCCTCCTTGATCTTAGGCTTGATCAGATCCTGAGACAAGTGCATACCGTACTAAGAAAATAAAACCTTTAACCAATTTGGAGGAAAAGGAACCAGAGAATGAGTATTGTACCTGTAACCAAACAACATATTTACATAAAGAATAAAGAATATGGATCCTTGGTAATGGTCCATGCCCATATGGTCGAGGTATACGCTGTAGTCAGCAAGCCGTAGTGATCTATGACTGCATTTTGCATAAGATCACGTAGCTTAGTGAACTTCCCACGTAGACACCATTAGTACATGCCCCAGAACTTCATCGGAAATAATGCGCCAACGATACAAAACCATGCTGAAAGATCCCGATACAGATAAACAAATGATTGTACTCATAAATCAACCATGTATTTGATAGCTTAACATAATTTTCTTGTCAAAGAAAACGTCACTTTGTCTTTGTTTTTGAGAAGGAAGGATGCATCCTTGTTTTAAAGACAGTTTGGTTTGTTGATGTTGATTGTGTGGTTGATTGGTAAATGGTCAGTGTGTGAGTAATGTTTGTCAATGTTTATTTTGTATCTGATTGGATAAATATGTACAAGGTGTTGCCATGTTTTTGTGTGATTTTTGATGGGTTTTCCGATGTTTTTTGGATTTTGTGAAACAATTGTGAATGTTTTTGGTATTTTGAGAGTCATTTTTGAATGTTTTTGATATTTTCTGATGATTGCCTGAATGAAGAGCGTAATGATATATAAGACAATGTAGAATCCACTTCCATCACGAGGGTAAGGGTATTGCCCCCAGTTTGTAGACCTGACTATGAAAAGGTGGGATGCTAGATGCATGGAGTACTTTCTTAATTGTAGATCAAATAACAAGCCATGGTTGGGATGGATGGATGTATGTGTGCATGAATGTGATCGCAACGAGCCTGAAAGATACTGGAGCTATTGCCTTTACGAGTGGCGCCTGTTTGCCAGGTTTTCACCATCGCACTTACCCAAGGTGCCACCGGAGTGTTTGTTCACCGTTTGAATGCATGATTTTTCTTTACTTTTTTGAATGTTTTTTGTATTTTCTTTAGGACATTTTCTGAATGTTTTTGGTATTTTTGATGTTTTTGTGAATGTTTTTGGTATTTTCTGGTATGCAGGGGAGCCTGATGCTCTGTACACCTTAGGTATAAAACCGTTTGAGGTGCATGCTATTGATTGGATCTGCAAGCGGTTCTCCTTCTGAAGTAGCCAACTGATATGCCCCGGACCCGAACACAGCAGTGACAACATATGGGCCCAACCAGTTTGATTCAAACTTGCCTTGATGTTCTCTGTTTGGTTGGTTGCGAGGATTCTCTCATAGAACAAGATCACCTACCTCAAATGTACGAGATCTAACTCGGTGATTGTAGCTTCTGCTCATGCGCTGCTGATAGGCTTTGAGGTGATTATATGCAGCTTGTCGTTTCTCATCAAGTAACTCTAAGTCCTGAAGACGGGATACTTTGTAGGTTTCATCATCGATGAGATTATGCAAGGAAACTCGTAATGATGGTATCTCAACCTCAATAGGTAGGATAGCTTCAGCACCATAGACCAATGAGTAAGGAGTTGCACCTGTAGGGGTCCGAATGCTAGTGCGATATGCCCATAATGCTGGATTCAATTGAACATGCCAATCACGACCGACATCATTGACTGTCTTCTTTAGGATTCTCAATATGTTTTTATTGGATGCTTCGGCCTGACCATTGCCTTGTGGGTAATAGGGAGTGGAAAAGCGGTGTTGGATATGAAATTTCTCACAAAGTTCACGGACATCCTGATTTTTGAAAGGAAGACCGTTATCTGTGATGATGGACATGGGTACACCATACCGGCAGATGATGTAATTGAGGATGAATGAGGCGATCTGCTTGCCGGTGACTTGGGTAAGTGGAACAGCTTCGATCCACTTGGTGAAATATTCGGTGGTGGTAATAATGAATTTATGGCCGTTGGATGAAGATGGATGAATCTTACCCACAAGGTCAAGGCCCCATTGACAAAAAGGCCATGGTGTTGTGATTGGTTGCAGTTCCTGTGCTGGTGCATGTATCAGGTCACCGTGAACTTGACATTTCTTGCATTTCCTGACAAAGTAGTAGGAATCCTTTTCCATAGATGGCCAATAGTATCCAGCTCGCATGATCTTCTTGGCTAGTGATGGACCACTTGAGTGAGTCCCGCAAATTCCTTCATGTACCTCTTCCAAAGCCTTTGTTATCTCATCCTTTTCCAGACATCGAAGGAGAGTACCATCAAGACCGCGTCGGTATAGGGTTTCGGCAATAATGGTATATCGAGCAGTTTGGCGAATGAAGGTTTTACGTTGGTTATTTGATTGGTTGGGAGGAAGGGTGTGATCGCGGAGATAGGTGTAGAACTCACCATACCATGGGGATTCAGAACCGACAAGGTGACATATCATTTCAGATTTCGGGATATCATAAGCGGGGATCCAAAGCTGTTCTACCAAGAACTCGTAGCGTGTTGAATTCTTTGGAAGATCTAGTAAAGATGCGATGGTAGCCATGGCGTCAGCAGCTCGATTCTGCTCTCTTGGTATCTGCTCAAAAGTGATAGTAGTAAATGATGTCTTTAGATTGTCCACCATTTGCTTATATGGCATGAGTTTATCATCTTTGGTCTGATATTCATCAGTTGCTTGTCGAATGACCAGTTGTGAGTCGCCATATACTTGTAGTTCTTGTAATTTCCATTGTATGGCTAATCTGAGTCCTGTGATCAAAGCCTCATACTCTGCTATGTTGTTTGTGCACGGAAATGTGAGCCTGTAAGACTTCGGGATGCTATCACCTTGAGGTGTGATAAACAGAGTGCCTGCCCCCGAGCCGTGCCTAGTGTATGAACCATCAAAGTATAATTTCCATGACTGTGCTTCTGTAATCATGAATATCTCTTCATCTGGAAAAATGGAAATGAGAGGATGATCGCCTATGAGTGGTGCATCGGCCAACTGATCTGCAATAACCTGCCCTTTGATAGCTTTACGGTCCACATACTCGATGTCAAATTCACTTAGAATCATTACCCATTTGGCCAAGCGACCTGTCAATGCTGCTTTGCTGAGTAAGTACTTGAGTGGATCAATCTTTGCAATGAGTTGCACCTTGTGTGTTAACAGATAGTGCCTCAGTTTAGTGGCTGCCAAGATTATTGCTAGGCAAGCTCGCTCAATAGATGTGTAATTGAGTTCATAGCCCACCAGTGTGCGAGAGATATAGTAAATAGCACACTCTTTTCCTTCTGCATTATGTTGTGCCAGTAATACACCTAATGCTGTACTTGTCGCTGAGATATAAAGTAATAATGGTCTACTTGGATCTGGTGGCATCAGCAATGGTGGATTCATGAGATAGTCTTTAAGCGCCTGAAATGCTTGCTGGCATCTGTCATCCCACTGAAAGTGGATGTTCTTGTGTAGCAGGTGTGTGAATGGGTGACACTTATCAGCCAATTGTGCAATGAATCTGCGGATAGATTGAAGCCGTCCTTGTAGTGTCCTTAGCTGACTGATATTCTTTGGTGGTGGCATGTCCATGATTGCCTTAACCTTTGCTGGATCGACCTCAATGCCTTTGCTTGAGACAATGTATCCTAGAAGCTTCCCGGAGGTCACTCCGAAGACACATTTCTTTGGGTTGAGTCGAACATGGTATTGTTCTAGTCTATCAAAGATTCTCTCTAATATGCCCAAATGACCTTCTCTAGTGAGTGATTTTGCTAGTAAGTCATCCACATAATCTTCCATCATAGTATGCATCATGTCATGGAAGATGGTGGTCATTGCTCTTTGATAGGTTGCTCCTGCATTCTTTAGACCGAAAGGCATTACATTCCAGAAGTATGTGCCCCATGGACATGTGAAGGCTGTCTTATGTTGGTCCTCTGGTGCGATCTTTATTTGATTGTATCCTGAAAAGCCATCCATGAGTGAAAGCATGGCATGTCCTGCTGTCAAATCTACTATGATGTCGATATTTGGTAGAGGGAAGTCATCCTTAGGACATGCCTTATTCAGATCTCTGAAGTCTGTACAAATGCGGATGCCCCCTTTTGGTTTGCCAACTGGTACAATGTTGGAGATCCATTCTGCATAATCAATTGGTCTAATGAAACCAACATCCAGGAGTTTCTTAAGTTCAGTTTTGACTAGCACGGCAATCTGAGGATGCATCTTACGAAGCTTCTGCTTGACAGGTTTGGCTCCTTTTGCTACTATGAGATGATGCATGACTAAATCAGGGTCAAGCCCAAGCATGTCTGCATATGACCATGCGAAGTTGATCTGACACTTCTGGAAGAATTCTATGAATTGAGGCTGTTCCTCTGGAGTGAGAAGAGATGCCAGATGTATGATATGAGGGTTTTCAGGAGTCCCCACATTGTATTCATTGGTCTCCTCAATGAGGATCGTTGATCGTTCCTGTTGTGTACTAGCAGGGAGAATGTCAAACCCTTCATCCTCAAGCACCTCAGAGAGGTTTTCACCGTTGGATACGCTCTTTCTTTTTACTGTTGTTGGATCAAATAGTGCCACAGTGTGGTTTTCACTAGAAGATCCATGTTTTATTGTTGTATTTTTGCAGCTGAAGGGTTTGGCATCCGCCCCGAAGTATGTTGCGCTATTAAGTTGAATGGCGAATCCAGCTTTGTCATCCCCGCTTGGTAGATTATCCCTTAATTCCAAAAAGTCGATGATAGCCTCATCGTTCTGGAAGAGGTCAAGACATGGGGGATTTGGTTGGTTCCATTCAATGAGTTCAGGGTGGATAATGGGCATTACTTCATCGATTAAGTTAAGTTCGTTAGAGGTATCAGTGAGGGTTAAGATAGTGTGGTGAAGGTCGTTGATGGTACTCTCCCTGTCAGAATCAGGCGTAGGATGAGACGTAGGGTCTGTGGAAGATGTTTCCAGCTTAGGTACCCAAGTGGTCTTTATCTTTGCTTCTCCGTAAACAGGAATGTCTTTGCATGGCAGAGGTGGTGATGTGTCTTCCTCATCTGAAGTGTTAAGTTGCACTGAATCGAATTCCCACTCATGTGAGTCGGTCTCTGAATCACTCTCCAGCATCCGATTGCTATACCATACTGGGATGTCTTTGGAGTTGAACACGGCAGGCATGATTGGTTTATGTATCTTTGTAGTGATCGGTGCTGCAAGAACCGTGATGGGGTTTAAAGGATCTGGTTTACGTACCCCACTTCTAACACCATCAGTGGCTTCTGTTGGAATGGTTGGTGCCATAGATGCTGCTGCGGGTTCTGATATAGTTGCTACTGCTATTGGTGTTATTGATGTAATTACTGGTTCGTTTGGTGGGATGATGGGTATTGTAGATGGTTGTGGTGGGTTTGTGAGCCTCGATGGGGCAGTGGGGGTAGTGTTTGATGGTGCTTTGATTATGAAAGGTGTCCTCTTTGTAGTAGGGGGGCAAAATGGTTTGCTAGGTTTTCCTTTGAATCTGAGTTTAGGAAGGACTTCTTTTTCAAAGCCTAGGCCTGTATTACCTTTGGGCTTGAATTCTGGTAGCAGAGGTTCATGTCGTCCTTGTTTGCAGTATCCCAAAGCACTCTGACCATCATATCCCATTCTTTGCATAATGAGGAGGCCTTTGCCATACTGTTCTGTAGGAAGTGTAACTCGCGGTTGATCAGTGGTGATGGGATCTTTATAGATCCATTCCGCTAGGTCCTCATCTTGCATCTCTTCCTCTTGAGTCTTTCCAAGGATGAAAGGCGTTAAGGCACATGCAGGCATGTCTATGGGTTTTTGGAGTAACTGCTGTGGTTTACCATGTGTTCTAGGAGAAGTGGGCATTTGTCCCACACAAAAGAGCTGACTCAAGTTGTATTCTCCAGGACCTTCCTCTGCGACTTTCATCTTAAGCTTTTCTTGCTTGGGTATAAGGGTGTTTGAACTGACAAGAGAGGCGGGATTTACATATGATGTGGAGGAAATGGCTTCCCTATTATTAGGAACAGTAATCTCTGGTTGATGGCTGATATTATGGCAAAAAGCAAAAGGATTTGCATCACCCAGGATTGTGATCTCTGCACCATTATGTGGGAACTTGATACATTGATGGTAGGTAGATGGAACGGCTTGCATGGCATGTATCCAAGGTCTCCCTAACAATAGATTATATGGCAGAGGAAGGTCCAGAACTTGACAAATGATGTGCTTTACCACAGGGCCTACTCGGATTGGTAGTACCACAGCTCCTTTGGATGAATGCTCTGCATCATTATAGGCCTTGATGGTGATCTTCTTGCGAGGATCCACTGATTCTACTACATAGCCCAATGCTGTGACCAACTGTAGTGTACAAATGTTTAGGCCTGCTCCATTATCAATCAAGACTCGCTTGATCCTGTGTTGGTTGACAAAGCCTTCAATGTGAAGTGAGGCGTTATGAGGTTGTTGGAAAGAAGAGTTGTCACTTTCAGAAAAAGTGAGACAAGGTGAGGACTTTAGATTTCCAACCATGGCTTGAAATTGGTCCGTGTTCAGGTTTGCAGGGACTGACGCCTCTTGGAGTGCTTGATCCAGGATAGTTTTATGAGAGGGTGACAGACGCAATAGCTCCAAAATGGATATAAGCGCAGGGGTTTTGTCTAATTGTTCCACAAGATTGTACTGCTTTGGATTGGAGGTGGTGCCTTGTGGAGCTGCCTTGATGGTGACCTTGCCACGACGTGTAACAACATTGCAATTTGAGGTGGGATTTTTGAAGGTGATAGTTGCAATTTGTTCACTGGCATCATAGAGGTGATTGACAGTGTAATTATACGCAGCTTGCGTATAAGCAGTGGTATCAGGACCTCGTCTGGAAGTGGAAGGACCCCTTTGATCTTGCGATGGAAGTGGATTCTTGAACATCTGATGATCATTATTGGTTGTTTTTGGATCATGTCCTTCAATCTCAATTTCTCCTCGATCAATAAGATCTTGAATGAGATCTTTCAATCGGTGACAATTACTTGTCTTGTGTCCTCTTCCTTGATGGAACTCATAGTGTTCAGTATCTCTCCACCATGCTGGTTTGACTTGAGGCTCATAATTCGATAACTTAGGTAGAGTGATCAAATTCTAAGAAATGAGTTGTCGCATCACTGTTTCAATGGGTTCCCCTAAGGGAGTGTATGTGCATTTTTGTTTTTGTGGACGAGGTCTTGGTTCATCATGAGATGTGATGCGACCTTGATTAAGAGGAACATTTGTGTTATTTTGAGGTGGAGGATTTTGTCCTGCAAACCGAACCACAGGTTGTGCATTTTGGATAGTTCGAACATCCACAACCCCATCGTTGACGATATTCTTATTCTTGTTCCAGAAGTTTGGTTTATCACTATTGAAGCGCGGGCGAGGACCATCTTTTGGTTCGTTAAAGATTTTGATGAGTCCTTTCTTGATGAGTGCCCGTTCACACTTTATACCTTTGGTGATCATATCGTTAAAAGAATCTGTATCTTTGACATCCAGGTGAAATTCCATTTCTTCGTTTAAGTTGGAAATGAAAATTTCCACTAGTTCTCATTCAGGTAACTGAAGAGAACGTCTGCTAGACATTTGGCACCATCGTTGCAGGAATATTGAGAATAATTCACCTGGTTTTTGTTTGGTGTTGCATAGATCAGCCATGGTGATGTCGCGTTCAATATTATACGAGTAATGAGATAGGAACTTCTGGATGAGTTCCTCAAATGTTCTAATGCCACCTGGTAGTCGAGAAAACCATGATGTGGTTGTTCCTCCCAAGCTTTGGGGAAAAAGGCGCATTAAGTATGTGTCTTCATATGCAACTTCGAGACAAGCGGAATGAAATTCTCGGACATGATCGCGGGGATCTCCCTTTCCTCTATATTTTTCGAATTTTGGTGTTTCGAACCCGCGTGGAAAGGGTGGCATATAAAGATTCCTATCAAACGGATAGGGACAGAAGTCGTTAAGTGAGAATTGATTGGTCTTAACACCACTATGAAGTTGTTGGGCGAGATTCTCAACTTGTTGCCGCAACATCTCCATTTCATTTGGAGGAGGAGGTGGTGGGTTACCTCGAGGGATGTTATATCTGATGGGATCTCTACGCCTTTCCTCCTCATGGCGACTTTGTCTTTCTGATGCTTGTCTTAATTGGGCAAGATCAAAGTCAGAAGGGAGTTTGGCTCCTTCTTGAGCGAGTCTTAAAAAGTGAGCATCCGCATTGCTCCTTAGTATTTCATCAAATAATCTGTTAAAATGAGGGTTATGCTGAACCCTTTCGATTGTTGAAGGAGTGGGTGTACCTGGGTTTTCATCATTCCCATTTCCTCCAAGTGCTTCTTGAAATTCATTGAGGTTGTCCTCTTCTTCCTCAATTTCTATTTCTCGCTACCTTGATCGCGATCGGGTTTGAGCCATTTTGTTTACAAGTTTGTTTTTGAAGTTGATTGAAGATGATGATGAGTGGTGATGAAATGAAAGATTGATTGGTTGGTGATTTGTGTTGTATGGGAATCTCTAGCACTTTAAGGTATATGTAACTGAAATTCCTTCGTCGAATTGCTTGTCTGTTTGGTAAGTTTGGATGTGATAAGGTGTAGAGAAATCTGAGATGTGTTACAGATTTTGACTACCTAGTAATGAGAGGATTCACTCATGAACTAGTTTTAACCTGCGTAGATGTGTCTCTTAGGATGAGCTTATCCTAGATGTAGAAACAATCTAAAAGTGATGTGATGTGTTTGATTTCAAGCAATATCTAAAAGAGAACTTAGGACAAGAACCTCTTAATGTTTTGAGAGTTTTGGGATGAGATGATGGATGTTTTTGCTTTCAACTTCAATCTTTCAATAAAAACTTTGTGTCACAAACGGGACAAACTCTATCTCTTCCCTTTCAGGCGTTGGTGGCACTTCTCGAGCTGTGTTGTAGGTGATACAGATGTTTGGGAAGAAGTTGGGATTAATCTTTCCTCCTTGATTTTTGTGATAACTCAGAGCTCTATATTGCATAAAAGCTCTGCGATTCAATGATTCTGAATCAAACTCGTTTGTTTTACCTTGAAGGTATAGACGCATGCGATGTAGAAAGACTCTATGTGAGACAAAGATTTGTCTATTGAGATAGAAGAATTTCCTCCTTTTGATTAAAGCCTTTGAGCTCAATGGTCTCCTTTTCAGGTTGATATTCTGATGACACTTCTTCCTTCGCAAGATGTGAAGAATGGTCATAAAAGTTGTGACTCTGTGTTGTTTAGACTTTGTTTTTGGTATTTTTGGTTGTGTTGACAGATGTTGGATGAATACTTTGTTTTTTTGGAATTGATTTTCTGATTTTTCTTTGACAAGAAAACAAAGCAAGCACACAAACACAAAATTGTAGCCTCAAAGGCACAAATGAGTATGGGTCTAGATTAACCCAATCTTTGGACTTGTTTCTGACCCTTCTTTTAGATGTATTTTAAGGTGTAATTCCAAAGCCTGAAGTCGGCTCAATTTGCTCTAGGTCTGTAAAACGAACACACTTCAAACACTCTTTATCCCTATGGTCAAATGGCCAGTTGTGATAAATTTAGCCCACATCTTGATATTTCTTTGACTTTGGTACTACATACCTTATGAATCCCGCCGTGGCAGGTAAGGATGTGATATACTAAGTCTTGCGCGAGCATAACAAATAGATGATCCCTATGATGGGGGAGTCACCACTTTTATCAAGTCACAAGTGACCTTTCAAAAATCTATGTTTCTACTCAAGGAAATATGTATGGTGAGTATCTTGGGAGCAAAACCATCTATGCTCTTGCACTAAATTATACCTCAAATATCCTCAATCAATAGAACAGGTGGGCTACTACTTAAAGGTGTTTAGTCATGTTCGATGGCTTTGGACATAAGTTCATTCTGCAGTGACTCACTTAAGAGCCTTGTAACTGGTGGTGGGGCCCATTTGTCCTTTCGGCCAGTTACACTGTAGGAACAGCTATACCCAAGGCTACAGCTTTCGCTCTCACCTGATTTCTATAGCGGCTCGAAGGATTTACTGCTCGAGGTCGTTCCCAAGAGTATCGATCCCTTGGCAGGCCTCTCTTAAAAAGATAAAATTTTGAGTGTTACTAACACTTTTCTCTTGCACCTAGGACCACGAAAGCCAAGGGAGAGGATAGTGTGTGTTAGAAGTAGGTCCACTCGACTGACTTTTGTGCACAAGCGTGCCAAACACGAAATTCACTTGTTCTTTTTAATCCAACATTTGCAAAGATGATCTAACTATTTGGAGATGTTGCTCCAACAGCCATGGTGTTCTTTTTAACTCCAAAGGCAATGTGTTTTGTAATCTAGAATTTGGAAATTCTGGTCAACTTAATGAAAAACACGTTTTTGCTTGAAGGAAAATTTGTTTTTGCCAAAAAATCCAGACAAGTGGATTGTTCTTTTTTACTGCACCAAAAATTGAAGTGTGGCTTGTGATTTTTAGATTTGATGCAAGAAAATGGAATTGTTTGGTTTTAAGCACCAAATAAAGTGTGTTTCCTAACTTGCAAGAAAACAAATGTTTGAATTTTGTTGTTCTTTTTACCTTGCAATAAAGAAAGATGAATTTTGTTTTAAGCACCAAAAACAAATTTGAGGTTCATTTTATGCACTCCAAAATGAGATGTGAGGTTTATTTTAACTTATGCAATAAGGGAAAAATGAATTCTTTTTAACCAACTTTTTAAAGAAAGTAAAAAGAAAGATTTTTTTTTTTTTAAAGCATCTACTAACTCCTTCCCCTGCACACAAAAAGATTAGAACCTGCACCTGGTCAATAGTCAAAACGTTAGTGTGGGCTTACACAAGCCTAAATGCTGATTTTGGGTTACAAAGCGAATTGGACAACACTCTGTCGCAATAGCGCTATTCTGCTTTTTTATACAAAAGCGCTAATTGATACAACAACGCTAATCTGCGGTATCAGAAGCGCTATTATACACAGTAGCGCTGAAAGAAGAAATAAATCCGAGAAGACAAAAGCGCTGAATTGTGTCAATAGCACTGAAACTGGGACAATAGCGCTGAAATGTTGTCAATAGCGCTGGAACATTTTCAATAGCACTATCTTAGGGTCAATAGCACTAAAAGAAATTGTTGCAAAAGCGCTAAAATGCGTTCAATAGCGCCGAAGCGCGACCTGTGTGGCAATTTCAACAAGCAAAATGTTAATTTTAACAAAAAAAAACATCAGAAGGTTGCGTGTTCGATTCACCTCAGGTTCACCAAATGACGCCCTCCTAAATGGCACAAGGTTAGTCTAAGATCAAACAACACAAAACACACAAGATGTTAGAGTTAATCAATCAAAAACTAAACATATGAAGGCATTCCAAAAGAGACACAAAGAGACATGCTAATACATCTAATAAGTAGAACAAAGATCATGAGACATCTCCAACTGCCTCTTAGCATGGCCTTAGCTTCTTCTCCCTTGTTCCTCTCCTCTCCAAGTTCCAAAAATAGTGTAGCTCTCAGCAGCTTTTTGCACTATGGATGCTTATGGAGGATTGAGATTTGTAGAATAGCTCTAAATGTGAAATAAAAAGCTAATATTAATGCTAAAATGATTGATTTTACCAAAAAGACAATATTTAGTTATGCTATGCTAAATGCTCTCTAAAATGGCTATAGTCTAAATGCTTACAAGTTTTCAGGATCTGGATTATGAAGGAATGGGCTCTATTTATAGGAAAAATGGAGCAATGGATGGCCAGGATTGAAAGGTTTAATCAAGGGTCAAGCTTGAAAGTTGGGGATCCATGTGCACAATTGTCACCAATAAAATAGTGACAAGTGTCAACACAGGATTGGGTTGAGAGAAGAGGTTGGAGGCATTAAAGGCCTGAGAAGACCTCATGGTTATCTAAAGGCTAAGAGTCAAGCCTAAATTAAGATTACCCACTGGATTAGGAGTTAATCCAAGGATAAACCTTTGTGCAAATGATTTAAGAGATAATCATGGTCAAAGCATTGAAGGCTTGATGAGACCCTTGGGTTGGGTAGAGGTTGAGTCAAAACAAATGTTTTAACCATGTGGGAGAGTTGAATTAACCATTAATGGTTATTGGAGACTTTGGGGATTAAGTGGTTGAAAGTTGGAAGCCTTTAATGATTTTCAAAGACTTTGGGGTTTTTGGTGGTTGAAGGTTGAAAACCTTCAATGGTTATCCAAGACTTTGGGCCATTTGAGAAGTGACTCCATTTTGCTTAGGAATGTGACAATAATTAGGGGATGGATTAGGCTAATTAGGAAGGGGTTAGAAGAATCTAGAAGGGGATTAGATTTTTGCAAGTGGATTTGGTGGGTGAGGGAAAATAGGATTTTTAAAATAAAAATTCATTTATTTCAAAATGTGTGCAAGTTGCATTTGTAGGAAAATGCAAGTGGGGTGGGGATAATGATTTAAATAAATGTTTTATTTAATTTATTTAAAAGAGGAAAAGGGGGATTTAAATTAAATAAATTGATTTATTTATTTAATTGATTGGAATTGGATTTAATGAATTAATTAAAATAAATTGAATAATTTATTTAATTAATAGAAGAATGTTTGGGGATGAATTAATTAAATATTAATTTAATTAACTGGTGGCTAGTGGATTTTTAATCGAATAAATACGAAATATTCATTTAATTAAAATGGACAAATTTATGTGACTACACCTGTAAATAAGGTGTTCCATGAAAACATATTTCTTTGAGGCATTTTGTGAAATAGTTCATGTGCCTTATCTAAGATTTACACATTTTGCATACATGTCTACCAGGGCAATTGCAGCTACACCATTTGACAAAATTCCTCTATTGTTTATTCATGAATGCCCATACCCTATTCGAAAGCTCCCATTCGCACCACCGGGAAGCATGTTGGCAAAGGTTTCTAAGTCTGGCATTTGATTGAAATTTTCTGAAACCTTTTCCACAAATCCCTTTTGTATATATCCTATAGCCACAGTATTCCATGAGAACACATTTCTTTGAAGTGGCTGGTTAAACAGCTCACATGCCTTGTCTATGCTTCCATATTTTTCCATTCATGTCTACCAAAGAGTTTTTGATTGTAATATGCCCTTTGATTATGCTTTGATGGATGTCTACCCTATTCCGAAGCTCCCATTTTGGCACAGGCAGGGAGTTCGCTGTAAATAAAAACTGATGTAGATGGAAACCAGTTTGTTGCGTATGATGAAACTTCTACGTGGGAACATTTCAAATTCAAAGTTATCAGTGAGGTTTATTTGGACGGAACAGATGGAAATGGAATGTCAAATGAAGGATGCATCTATTCTAGCTCCAAAAGTGACCTGTCGTACCAACAACATGCATCGACATACATGTCCAAGACATGCATACCATGCCAATTTGGCACAGAGGCCGAACCCACAGTATGTGACGTGGACTTGTCGTGGACTCGTCGGTTTCAATCGCCAGGCCCACATGAAACTACATGGATGTGCTGGAGGATAGCGGATCTTGGGATGTGGCTCACTTACAGGTTAGCGACAATGTGTTGTGCATAACACACACATTAAAAGCCATGAAAAATAAACAACTGGCGGCAAGTGTAGAAACCACGTTCTAATGACAAACCGGTGAGAAAAAGAGGGCATAGGCTTTAAAAAAAATCCATAAAATAAAAAAAACTATCGGTGATTTAAGAAACCATGATCAGACGCCATACTAACAGGAAAAAGAGGGCACTGCTTCCAAAATGCGATTGCTCCAAAATGGACCTTTCGTACAACGTGTTAGTGACAAGTTATTCAATCACACTCGTTCATTACAAAATTGATGATGTACAACGTGCGACTAACACGCGTGTTAGTCAATCCGTACTATTGTTTTGGAGCCAAAATAGACACATCCTTGTACCTCCGTTTCAGAAAACGTGGTGCCATTTTCTACCTAACGTGGAAAAAAGGAAGACTAATGCATGATTACAACATAAGGGCAGGCTATGAGTCATTGTTGAAGTGCTATTGTTGAAGAGGTAGGCTGCGAGTCATTATTGAAGGGATCTTGTTGTAGTAGCAGGTTGCGTTGTTGAAGGGCATCCGATTATTGAAGGAGGTTGCATTTTTGAAGGCCATGAGGTATGTGGAAATTGACCTCTATAAGTCATCTTTTTCCTATTTGTGTTTGGATTTTATTAAAAATGATGGATGCGTATATTTTGGGTTTGCATTGTTTGTTTTCATTTTTTATTTTGCTTTATATGTAGTGGGAAAATTTTCTTATTGTGGAGGTAGATTAGAGAGAAAATTTGCTTGTTTTGGAGGCAAAATAGGGAGAACATTTACTTGTCTAACTGTCACATTAGGGTTAGATATAGAGCAGGGTGCGTGTTTGCTGGCTCCAAAAAGCCTTACATCATGACTATCGACTAACAATCCATGGTAGTAGCCATCCGGTAGTGGGTTGACCTTTTATCTTTGTGACTGTAGATTTTGGATTGGATAGGTGGTATTGGGTTAGAATGCACGTTAGGTATTCGCGTTAGGGTTAGCCACGTTAGGGTTATAAGTCGCGATAGTGTTAGAAGGTGGGTCAGGGTTAGTGGCATTAGGTTAGAACATGGGTTAGGGTTAGAAGGCTGGTTAGGATTAGCCGCATTAGGGTTAGAATTGGTGTTAGGTTTTTGGTCAGTCTCGTCTAGGCGAAGCTATTTAGATGCGCTTCTGGCTCCAATACAGACATGTCTGTTCTGGCTCCAAAATGACATAATGGATTTACCGTCAATTTTGCAATAAATGGTTGCAATTGACTAACACATTGTTATCACATTGTACGAAAGGTCTGGCAGTGCAAAACGAGCAACTAACATTATTTCCCCGATGACTTTCTTTTCGCTACAACCTTCACCGATGGACATTTTCACTATTACGCTTTTCGGTACTACTTTCTCCGATGGACATTTTCACTATGTCTTACCGATAGCCTCATCGGTTATCAACAAGACAATTTTATGCTTTTGTCGCTTATGTTCACTATACCAATAGCCTCATCGGTTATCGGCAAGACAATTTTATGCTTTTGTCGCTTATGTTCACTATATTGATGAGACTTATCGGTATATGCTTCTCCGATATAACCACCATTGAGTCCATACTATAATCAACAAGATTGATGCTGATAGGCCAGACCTTGGATTTCTATGCATTCTTATCGGTATATGATACGCTGATCAAAAGCTAGTATTTTTTGCCTGTGTTTTTATCGGGGTGACTTAGCTCGATAGTGTAACTTTCCATTATTTGTAATTTTTACTTCCTCTTCAGGATACAAAAGATTAATAATCAAACAAGAACTTCTTCCATCCATAAGGGCACCTTTTCTCATTATGCTTTCTGAGATGCGGATGCGTCTATTCTGGCTCCAAAACCACAGTATGGATTGCCTAACACGTGTGTTAGTCACGTGTTTTACACCGTCGATTTTGCAACTAACGATTGTGATTGACTAACCCGTCACTAACACACTGTACGAAAGGTCCATTTTGGAGCCAAAAAAAAACTTATAAACTAATACACACTATCTCAATCAAAATATATTTACGTAAATAGATTTATTAAAAAATAGAATAAATACAAATTTTAATATACTTAATCAAATACATTAAAAAAATTGACTTCTTTGCAGCTTTAACATGCAATATTAACTCTCCATATTAAGGGCTTTGGCCCCCATGGGAGTGGAGTATGCATCAGAGGCATCTATTCCGGCTCAAAAATGATAGTACGGATTTAATAACACGTGTTAGCAGAGCATTTTACACCGTTGATTTTGGAATTAACGGCTGCAATTGACTAACCAGTCACTAACACACTGTATGAAAGGTCCGCTTTAGAGTGGGAGCACCTATTGTACAACGTGTTAGCATTGTGTTAGTCAATCGTTGGCCATTGATTGCAAAATCGACGTTGTAAAATGTGTGACTAATAGGTGTGTTAGTCATTGCATACTACCATTTTGGAGCAGTCATACGCGGAAGCACATAATGTGCCTTGTTAGTTGATGAAAATTTTTATTAGCTATGTGCATCATATGAATCCAAGGTCTTTGTAGGATAGCATGATATGGATATGTGTAAGTGTAAAAAAATGTCCATAGACTATGGTGTAGAATACAAGTACTAAGATTTTAGAATAACATGGAACATGTGGTAGATGAATTTAGTTATTAGAAAGCACTAAAAAATTAAGGCATAGGTTGATAAAAATTCAAATAATTTATAGACGTCACTATTAGTCTGATAGATTTGCAGAATCATTTTGGAATCATAGGTATCTCGATTTCAAATATGGAGGCCAACTTTTCTTTAGAGACAAGCAATTTAACACAGGTCACATTTTGGGGATGAATAAGTGATGATAGGTTGATGAACTCGTTTATCTATGAAGACACCACATTCCTTTCCACGGTGAAGTTGATCCTTGGACCTGAGTATGTAGATGGTGGATGGAAGTACATAACGAATTCGGACATAGTGTCTTTCTTTATGACATGGTGTCTAGAGCTCCGACCTGTTCTGAAAGTCAGAGAAATCATGAATAGGTATGTCAAGAAGGAATGACTAGGGGGAACGAAAAATTTATTAGGTTTGGCATGAGACATGGATGACTTTGAAAGTGTGTATGGAGCATGGATTCACGTGAGTGAATTCACTCCTCCCTTGTTTCTGTTCTTGCTCTGGAGCACCACATTCGATAAAGAGGCAAGAAGAAGTGTAGCATAGGCTGGAATGTATGGTATTGTGCAATACCTTGAGATGGTTGATGTCTAGCAAGCGCATGTGGAAATGGAAAAATGGGGACCTTGGTCAGAATATAGAGAACTTGTACAATGAACGGTTTCTGCATGCACAAAATGACAGGGTCGACCTTGTGGAAGAGGAACAGTTAAGAAGGGTCGTGTGCTGCAGTTCGGTGAAGGCTCTACAAAGAAGACAAAAATGAACCAAGTTAAGAATATGGAAGTGCTGGATGTGGAAGATGGCACGGTCACTGTTCATGTGGAGTAGTGAGATGGAACATACAACCTTTTTTGAAGCAAGGACTATGTTTTTTTAAAAATGTTTTTCAATGTGTTATGAATGGACTGTTATGTATACCAGCTTTGATGGTCTAGTTAGCTAGCCGTGGAGGTTTATCTTTTAGAATGTAAACTTTTTCAGAATTAATATAAAAAATAGCTTTACTGGACAAAAATAAAAATTGTTGACACCAAATGATACTCTTATCTTCCCTGTTTTGAAATTGTTGTTAGCATTTCATTATATATGGTGAAAAAACATATGTTTTTGATTGTATGTGCCTGAAATTGTTCTATAACATAAAACTCAAGCATTTGAATATATATGAATACAAATAAAATTAAATTCTTGTAGCACAATTGAGTTTCTATTCTGGCTCGGTAAGAAATTGGAGGATTTCAATATATATAGTTGAAAAAAACCGATAACCTTATCTTCCTCTTCTGTGCTCGGCTTTGTCTCCCTCATCAGGTATCGGCGTAACCCAAAACTCCTCTCACCAATGATTTGAGTTATCCTGATGACTTAGTATTTCTACCTTTTGGTATTGCCTCATCAAAGTAAGTTATGACGATGATACCACCTTTGTCATCTAGCCCATCGGGTATCGGAGTAGTGTGGGATAACAATCTCTGATGGCCCTGTTGGTCGTTGAGTCATGATGGGTAGAAGGACTTGCATGACCACCATTGATTTTCATTGTACCTGACCATAGTTTAAAGTGCTTTTTCCTCTTCACACTTTTTGGGCCCACCATTTAGTCGCTAATCCGCAAAGAGTAAAAGGACTCACAACTCTTCATCAAAGTCTAGCAGCAACTATCATATCAAATCCTTATCACTTGAACTTTAAGATCCCTTCATCACTTAACCGCCAACGCTTAACTGCCAGCGCTGGATCTCTGATCGGCCCCACCACTAGTAGCTTATCGTTGAGTCACAATGGGTATCCAACGTGAAACTTCCCATTATGGTATCCCAACTGCCGTTGGATCAAAATAGACCTGCCCGGCTTTTAAGAACCCGATGCATATGTTAGAAAACCATACTTAGACTTAGGAAAATTAAAGCGATCCAACTTAAAAGATGAAACCCGCCTAGACTTAAAACTCAAATGCTCCCATTTCAACGACATAAAGACCCTTCCGGTCAAGTGGAGAAAAGGGTAACAGACAAACTGATTTTCCTTAGAGACTATAAGACATGAAGGTTTTTTATCAAAAGTTCTCGAAATTATTAAACCCAAAATTCATAATTCATGGACAGATTGTTGCTCATGCATGGGGCCGTAGCTATTCTGGCTCCAAAACAAACCTTTCGTACAACATGATAGTGACATGTTAGTCAATCCTAGCCATTTATTGCAAAATTGATTGTTCAAAATGCACGACTAACACACGTGCTAGTCAATCTGCTCATGAACCCTTGCTCAGGCCAAGGGCAATAAAAATTTGTAAGCACACCTCAAACTTGCACCAAATGAAATTACAAACACCTCCGGAGAAATAAAATAACATACACTAAATCACTATGAAAGAATAGTAGCAAGGTCAATCCATTTGGTACAGACTGCTACTACAAAAATGACAAAATTACAAGGTAAAATTTGGAAATTATCTTCAAAATCTATTCAAACTTTCTCACAAATGTTCCAACCTATGTAGAATCATTCTCAGAGCATTTTATATGCCATTTTGGTCATAACCAATTCTTCATTGGTTGTCTAACCACCGATTTGCTGAAAAGTTCATCACTCATTATTCACATAACATAGAACGAGATGTTACCATGGCAGATCTATGCAACACCAAACAAAAACCAGGGGAGTTGTTTTCAGCTTTCCTACAATAGTGGCAACAACTATCTAGCAGACATTCTCTTCATTTGCTTGAATAGGAACTAGTGAAAATATTCATTTCCAACTTGAATGATGAGATGGAATTCCATTTAGACATGAAGGGTACGGAATCATTTGAAGAGATGATCACTCAAGGATTAAAATGTGAACGAGCCCTTATCAAAATCTACAATGAACCAAAAGACGGTCCTCGCCCCCATTATAATAGTGATAAACCCAATTTCTGGAACAAGAACAAGAACGTTGTAAACAACGGGGTAGTAGATGCATGAACAATAAAGATTGCACAACCTGTGGTTAGGTTTGCAGGGCAAAATCCCCCTCCTAAAAACAACACCATCACTCATCCACAAAATCAAGGTCGCAATGTGCCACAAGAGGAACCAAGACAATGACATTAGAACTATAAACCAAATGTAGATACACACCCTTAGGGGAACCCATGAAAACAATATTACGCCAAGTGGTCTCCTCCAATTTTGTGACCTTACCTAAAACATCTAACTATGAACCTCAGGTCAAACCTCCATGGTGGAGAGATAATGAACATTGTGAATTCCACCAAGGAAAAGGGCATAAGACAAGTAATTGCCACCGACTGAAAAATCTTGTTCAAGATCTCATTGACAGAGGAGAAATTGAAATCAAAGGACATGACCCTAAAACATGAAATGACGAACATTTAATGTTCAAGAATCCACTTCCATCACATGATCAAAGGGGTCCTTCCACCTCAGGACGAAACATAGATACTACAACTAATTATACACAAGTTGCCTATAATTATACTGTGAATCACCTCTATGACGTTGATGAACAAGTTGCAACTCTCACCACCAAAGATCCAAATCCTACATGTAATGTTGTTACGCATCGTAGAAAAATTACCATTTGAGTAGTGGCACTAGGAATGAAACACTTGCCCAAGCAATATAATCTTGTGGAACAATTGGACGAAACACCCGGACTCATATCCATATTAGAGCTTTTGCACTTATCCCCTTCACACAAAAGAATCTTGGATCAAGCTCTCCAAGAAGCATTAGTCCATGCCAACTTAACATAGATCAATTTCAAGCCATGGTTGGTAGTCTCAGGTCATTACCATGCCTCACTTTTTCTGAAAGTGACAACATTTCATTTCAACGACCACACAACGCATCCTTTCACATTGAAGGATTTGTAAACCAACACAAAATCAAGTGAGTATTGATTGAGAATGGAGCTGGCCTGAATATATGCACCTTGCAGTTGGTCATAGAATTGGGATATGTGATAGAATTGGATCCCAGCAAAAAGATAACCATTAAGGTCTATGATGATGCAGAGGGTTCTTCCAAAGGAGTTGTTGTATTACTTATCAGGTTGGGCCTCGTGGTGAAGCACATCATCTATCAAGTGTTGGACCTTCCTTTGCCATATAATCTCTTGGTAGAAAGACCTTGGATACACACCATGCAAGTCATTCCATCCACCTATCATCAGTGTATCAAGTATACCCATAACAGTGTAGAAATCACAATCCTTGACGATGCAAATCCATTTGCATACTGTAACAATATTAACCATCAGCCAACAACATTAACCATCAGCCAAAGATCACTGTACCTAACAACCAAGAAGCTATCCCTTCCACATCCTATGTTAGTCCAGCCTCTCTTTCTAGTTCAATCACCCCTATACCAAAGCAAGAGAATTTGAAAATGAAAATGGATGATGAAGGTCCTAGAGAATTTAATCTAGGCCAACTCTGTTGTGTTGGGAAATTACCCATTTCCCCTAGAACTCATGGAAAGTCTCAAAAGTTGCTTCAAACACCATTGACGAAGCAAGCATGCACTTTGGCGTAGTTCATCCCTGGTAAAAGCCAAGAAGAGGAAACCAGAGATGAGAACCTGGCATAATGGATCTACAAAGACCCTATCACCACATAAATCCCAAAGGCTACGCTTTCTATGGATAAATATGGCAAAGGCCTCACCATTATGCAAAGAATGGGCTATTTTGGTCAGAGTGCTTTAGGACATTTCAAACAGGGATGACATGAGCCCTTGTAGCCTGAGTTGAAACCCAAAGATAAAACTAAATTATGTTTTCAAAAGGAATCTCTTCCTAAACTCATATTCAAACGTAAACCCAACAACCCCATGTATCAAACAGTTACTCCAAGGAGGTCATCCTTAATTACATCTACGACACCAACAACACCATCAGCACCAACAAAACTAATCATCAAATAAGCAGTAGCAATCACCCCAGTAGTACCAACAACACTGACGATCCCATCATCGATATTAATCACACCAGCAGCATCAACAACACTAATAATCTTAGTAGTAGCACCAACAACACCGATATTCCCAACAATTGTACCAACTACACCTACGAAACTGAAAATAACAACATTAGAACTAGCAACAATACCCACAACAACAATAGTCCCATATGTAGCAGTAGCAACATCAACAACACTGATCATTCCATCAGTAACAGTAGTAGTACCAACTGTACCAACAACACCGATACTCCCAGTAGCAGCATCCACAACACCAGTAATCCTACCAGCAGTACCATCAATCCCACCTATAAAAGTGCATAGACCTGTGACCAATACACTATTCAATACAAAGGACATCCCAACATGGTACAGTAATCGGATTTTGGAGAGTGATTCAGAGTCTGACTCGCATGAGTGGGAATTTGATTCAGTGAACCTAAATACTTCAAATGAGGAAGACACATCCCCTCCACCACCTCGTAAAGATATCCCAATTTATGGAGAGGCATGGATTAAAACCTTTTGGTTTCGTGAGTAAGAAGAACCTTCCATAGGTCCTACATCAAATCCGACACCAGAACCTGACAAGGAGAGTACCATTGATGCACTTCACTCATCTATATTAACCATCACTGACACCTCCTCTAAACTCAACTTAATCGATGAGGTCATTCCTATCATCCACTCTGAACTCATTGACTGGAACCAGCCAAGTCCCCCATGTCTTGGTCAATTCCAAAACCATGAGGAGCCCATCGAATTTTTAGAAATATGGGATTTCATACCAAGTGGGGATCACAAAGCTAGATTTGCCATTGAACTTAATAGCACAGCGTACTGCGGGGTAGATGCCAAACCTTTCAGCTGCAAAAACATCACAATAAAACATGGATATTCTAGTGAAAACCACACAATGACATTTGTTGATCCCCAAAAAGTAAAAATAAAGAGTGTATCCAAAGGTGGAAACCTCTCTAAGGCGCCTACGGATGAAAGGTTTGACATCATCCCCTCTAGTACAAATCAGGAGAGATCGACAATCTTAATTGAAGAAATAAAAGAATTCAATGTGGGGACCCCTGAGACTCCTCACCAAATATATTTGGCATCTCTACTAACTCTAGAGGAACAACCAAAATTTGTGGAATTCATCCAGAAGCGTCAAATCAACTTCACATGGTCTTATGCATACATAGTTGTCTTAGATCTTGATTTAGTCATGCATCACCTCACCATGGCACAAGGAGCTAAACGGGTAAAACAAAAGTTCACAGAGATGCACCCACAGATTGTTGTACTTGTCAAGGCAGAGCTCAAAAAGCTCTTAGATGTTGGTTTCATCTGAGCAATCGATTATGCGGATTGGATCTCCAATATTGTACCTATCAGCAAGACAAATGGGGCAATCTATATCTATACTGCCTTCACAGATTTAAACAGCGCATTCCCTAAAGATGACATCCCCTTACCAAACATCGACATGATCATCAATATCACAACAGGTCATGCAATGCTTTCTCATGGATGGTTTTTTAGGGCCGGTGCAAGAAGCTGAGTCCACTTTTTGGCAAAAAAGTGGAAGCGTTTTCCCTGATTTTCAGATTTTGTCTCATTTGAGCTTAAATTTTGAAATACTTGGAGATTGAATCTTGGAAAAAGTCAGGAATATAAAAGATAACCCTCTGAGTTTAATTTCCAAATATGTAATTTATTTTAATACCCACATAATAAAAAATAACTTTTGGAATGGAGTTCTAAAAACTATGTTTTAAAAATGTTTGTTTCAAGACCATACCATGCATGTGTACGACCCACACTTTTTGACACAATTAAAATTATTTTCTCAAACCATTTTGGGAAATGGTTTGTAACACACTAAAGATTGACGAGCATATTTTTCTGTATTTTAAAAAAAAAACAAGTTTTCAATTAATTTTTTAATGACCATAATTATCTTTTTAAAAATTTGACGTGTATGGCCCACATAATTTGACGTAAACTTAACATTTTTTTATTTTATTTTTTTTTAAAATAGAAAAGAATTTTGTGTAGATTGATGACATATAATTTTTTTTTCAAAATTCATTAAAATAAAAAAGTTATTAAATTAACAAAATTAGTTAATATTTCAAGTTTATGGACCCGATTTAGTATAAATTAAATGAAAAATAGTTATAATAATTAATTTTTAAATAAATTTATATATTTAGAATCTAGATAGTATAATCTGAAATGGGTTTTAATTTTGTATAAAAATTCTCTAGTTACAGGCACATAAACTATTTCAAAAGTTCATATTTGTGCTTTCATTCATGGAGATTTGAATTTGCAGGTCCATGTCTCAGGTGTGGCCGTCCCAAGCCTATCTCAGGCCTAATCCCGAGCCAAGTGGTGGGTTGTGGAATCAACTTCCACAGAATGGGGCCCCATTTTCAAACGAGGGCGGCTTGTGGAAAAAAAAGGGTAAAATCTGATTCAAAAACGGGGGCTCGTTTTAAAAAATGGGCCCCCATTTTGTTTAAAAGTGAGCCCCTATTTTAGAACAAAATAGGGGCCCATTTATTTTTGATTCGGGCCCCCGTTACCTTTTGGCTTAGGAGACCGAAGCATAAACGGGGCCCTATTTTTTGAAAACGAGCCCCCGTTTTCAAGAGCCTATTTTCCAACGCACAGACTTCCGCAAATTTGTGACTCATTACCTTGCACTTGCCCTTTAGAGTACAACTAGATCAAGATTGCTTCAAAAGATCAACATAAAACTGCTTTCGCATGCCCATGGGGAACCTACTATTGGAACATGATGCCATTTGGTCTGAAAAATACAGGGGCAACCTATCAAAGAGCTATGACTACCATCTTTCATGACTTGATGCACACTATAATGGAAGATTATGTCGATGATTTACTAGCTAAATCATTAACAAGAGAGGGTCATCTAGAAATAATGGGTCGAATCTTTGACAGATTAGAGCATATCATGTCCATCTTAATCCAAAGAAATGTATCTTTGGAGTAACCTCAGGGAAGCTCCTAGGATACTTTGTCTCAAGAAAAGGAATTGAAGTAGATCCGATAAATGTCAAAGCAATCATGGACATGCCACCTCCCAAGAACATCAGTCAGTAGAGGACACCAGAAGGGTGGCTACAATTAATTCGAAGATTCATTGCACAAATGGTTGATAAGTGTCATCCCTTCACGCATCTTTTACACAAGAATATCCTCTTTCAATGGGATACAAAGTGCCAACAAGCATTCCAAGTGCTTAAAGACTACCTGGTGAATACACCGTTGTTGATCCCACCAGATCCAAGTAGACCTCTACTACTATATATTTTAGCTATAAATATGACATTAGCAGTACTGTTGGCACAACACAATGCAGAAGGAAAAGAATGTGTTGTATACTATATCTCTCACACATTGGTAGGCTATGAACTCAATTACACACCTATTGAGCGAGCTTACCTAGTAGTTATCTTGGCAGCCACCAAACTGAGACACTACATGTTGAGACACAAGGTACAACTCATTGCTAAAATCAATCCACTCAAGTACCTACTCAACAAGGAAACATTGACAGGTCTCTTGGCCAAATGGGTTAGATTCTAAGTGAATTTGACATTGAGTACATGGACCGCAAGGCTATCAAGGGGCAAGTTATTACAAATTAGTTGGTTGATGCACCCATCATAGGTGACTATCCTCTTGTTTCTAATTTTCTAGATGAAGATTTCTTCATGATCACAGCTACACAACCTTGGAATCTCTACTTTTATGGCTCATATACCAGACATTGCTTGGGGGCAAGTATTCTTTTCATCACACCTCAAGGTGACAGCATCCCGAAGTCATACAGGCTCACTTTTCCATGCACCAATAACATAGCAAAATATGAGGACTTGATCACAGGGCTCAGATTGGCTATACAATGGCATCATAAAGAGCTACGGGTATATGGAGATTCTCAGTTAGTCATCCAACAAGTCACTGATGAGTACCAAACTAAGGATAATAAGCTTATGCCATATAAAAGGATGGTGGATAGTTACAAAGAATCATTTACAACTATCACCTTTGAGAAAGTACCCAAAGATCATAATCAAGTTGTTGATGCAATGGCTACAATTACATTTCTCCTGGATCTTCCGCAAAATGCAACACGCTATGAGTTCTTGGTATAACAACTTTGGATCCCCGCGTATGATATCCCCGAAACTGAAATGATATGTCACCTAGTTGGCTCTGAATCCCCATGGTACGGTGAGTTCTTAACTTACCTACATGACCACACCCTTCCCCCCAACCAATCCAGTAACCAACAAAAAAATTTCATCTGCCAAACCGCTTGATGCAACATCATTACCGACACCCTATACCAATGAAGTCTTGATGGTACTCTCCTTCGATGTCTAGAACAAGATGAGATAACAAAGGCCTTGGAAGAGGTACATGAAGGCATTTGTGGGGCTCACTCAAGTGGTCCTTCCTTAGCAAAGAAAATCATGTGCGCTAGATACTATTGGCCATCCATGGAAAAAGACTCCTACTATTTTGTCAGAAAATGAAAGAAGTGCCAAGTTCACAAAGACCTGATACATGCACCAACACATGAATTACAACCAATCACAACACCATGGCCCTTTTGTCAATGGGGACTTGACCTTGTGGGTAAAATCCATCCATCCTCATCCAACAGCCATAAATTTATCATTACCGCCACCAAATACTTCACAAAGTGGATCGAAGTCGTTCCACTTACCCAAGTCACCGACAAGCAGATCGCCTCATTCATCCTTAATTACATCATCTATTGGTATGGGGTACCCATGTCCATCATCACACATAATGGTCTTCCTTTTAAAAATCAGGATGTCCATGATCTTTGCGAGAAGTTTCACATCCACACTGCTTTTCCACCCTCTATTACCCACAAGGCAATGGTCAAGCCAAAGCATAAAACAAGAACATATTGAGAATCCTAAAAAAGATGGTCAATGATGCTGGCCATGATTGGCACGTTCAATTAAATCCAGCACTATGGGTGTATTGAACTAGTATTCGAACCCTTACAAGCGCAACCCCCTACTCACTGGTCTATGGAGCAGAAGCCATCCTTGCTATTGAGGTTGAGATACCATCTCTATGGGTTTCCTTGCACAATCTGATAGATGATGAAGCATACCGAGTCTCACGTCTTCAGGACTTGGAACTACTTGATGAAAGGTGACAAGATGCATACAACCACCTCAAAGCCTATCAGCAACGAATGAGAAGAAGCTATAATAATTGGGTTAAACCTCATATATTTGGGGTAGGTGATCTTGTCTCGGGGAGAATTCTCGTAATCAACCAAATAGAGAACATCAGGGCAAGTTTGAATCAAACTGGTTGGGTCCATATATTATCACTACTGTATTTGGGTTTGGGGCATATCAGTTGGCAACTTTTGAAGGGGAACCACTAGAAGATCCGATCAATAGGATGCACCTCAAATGGTTTCATACATAAGCTATACAGAGCATCATACTCCCTTACATACCAGAAAAACACCAAAAACATTCAGAAAAATGTCTTGAAGAATTTTTTTAAAAAATCAAGAAAATAGTAAAGAAAAACCATTTATCCAAATGGTGAAAACCACTATGGTGGCACCTTGGGTAAGTACGATAGTGAAAACTTGGCAAACAGGCACCACTTGTAAAAGCTATGGCGCCATTGTCTTTTAGACTTGTTGCGATCACATCCATTGCATCCATCATTCAAACCATGGCTTGTTATTGATTTGCAATCAGGGTTAGTATTTCATGTGTCCTGCATCCTGCTTTTCATAGTGATGTCTAAACTAGGGGGGATACTCTTAACCTATTGATGGAAGTGGATTCTATATTACTTGTGATTCATTAAGTTATTTATTCAACATTGGCTGGAAATAATACCAAAAACATTCAAAAACACCCACAAAATTCAAAAACATTCAAAACACTCACAAAATCCAAAAACATGATAAAACATCAAAAATCAATTAAAAACATTGCAACATATATTATTCTTTGTACATACACATTGCAAAAGACACCAAAGAAACATTTTGAGCTACCCACATATTGATCACTTATCAAATCAACTGATCAATCAAAACAGGTACACACAATTGTCTTAACAAGGATGCATCCTTCCTTACAAAACAAAGACATGGTAACATTTTCTTTGACAAGAAAATTTTGTTTAAGCTATCAAGTACTTGGTCAATTTGTTCGTTATTTATTCATTCATATCAAGTTCCTACGCTACTCTGGAATATCCACACATGATTAGAGTAGCCGAGATAGTTCCTAAATATCATTTTGTTTACTATCTATGAATTATTCCAATGAAGCTCTAGGGCATGTACAAATGGTGTCTACTTGGGAAGTTCACTAAGCTACGTGATCATATGCAAAATCTATTCATGGATCACTATGGCTTATTCACTACTACATATACCTCGACCATTTGCACATGAACCAAAATGGAGTGTCATTTTTTCCTTATTATAAATGATTTCTTATAGGTGAAATGCTCCAAACTTGGTTCCTGCTACCTTAGCTAAGAACGATACTACCATGCTCGATGAGGAAAATATAGCACTATGAATACTCTATGAATCGTCATTCCATCTCATCTATATATATTACATTTCGTTGCATTCCACCCATCCATACATCCATATTGCTGCATATCATTCATACATAGTAATGACAATGGCTACTCTATTTTACTCATCTTCTTCCATAGGAATAGGTCCTCCATACCTTCTATCTAGCATTGAATCCCCCCCCCTCACCCTCCCCATCTCGATCATCAACATCACATACCCTACATCGTGTCCCATCAATCCAATCAAGCCACATTCATCACCATCCATCTCTAACAAGAGGGGTTACGCTTCCCATCCTCGGTCATCCTATAAGCCAAGCAAGTTACTCTGTCTACATAGGCGCATCGACTCACACACACCTAGACTATCAACAAATACTTTTTGATCAAGTATCTTCAGATCTCAATAGGTAATCGATTATGGCAATCCTAGACTACAACAGGTAATTATTATAATGACTTAGTCTCAACGGGGCTGCTATGATTCACCATAAACAACCTACAACGCAAACACTATCAAGTGATCAACCAATCAAACACAATCACAACAGACAATTACATCAATTGTCTAAGTCTCAACGAGTATTTTGCTTCAGATACCTTGACTTCATCGGGCAATTACATCAATTGTCTAAGTCACAATAGGTCACTTTGATTCACTTATTTAGACTTTATCCTGTTCAAGTGAACAACTGACATCAACTGTCACACTTTGACTCAACCAGGGCAATTTCACTGATTGCACCAGATTGTCCAACCAATTTTGATCAATTGTATAGCATCAATCAAAAGCACAACACCGCATTTGCACGGTATCTCTTGCATGACCTAAGGGTACTCATTGGCTTCCCCTTTCTTCGTATTCACTATGTCTTCTCCCGTTCTTTCACCATTATTGCTAATTTCTTCTCTTCTACCTCCCCTCCACTTCTTGTTCTTTTTCGAGAGATAGCCCGATTTTTCAAAAATTCGGCCCATCTCTCGTGGGGGCATACCACCCATTAAATTAACATTTATGGGGCATATTTCTTCGCACATATTTTTCTTTCTTTGAAACGACATGATAAACCACACTGTCTCAAAGAGGGGCAAATGTAGTCACATAAATGTGTCCACTTAATTAAATGAATATTTACTATTTATTTGATTATTTAACACTTAATAATCAGTTAATTAAATATATTTAATTAATTCATCCTCAACCCCTTCTCCTATTAATTAAATAAATTATTCAATTATTAAATTAATTTGTTAAGCCACAATCAAAATCAATTAACTAAATAAAGCACATTTATTTAATTTAACCCCATTTCCTCTTTTAAATAAATAATTAAAACATTTATTTAAATCCCTAAACTACCCCCCACTTGCATTCTCCTACAAATGCAAGTTGCACCTATTTAGTTGAAATAATGAATTTTATTTTAATTAAAATCCCATTTTCCCTCACCCACCAAACCCACTTGCATCCTAAACCCATTCTAAATTCTTCTAATCATTCCTAATTAGACTAATCCATCTCCTAAATATTGTAACATTTCTAAGCAACTTGAAGTCACTTCTCAAAGCCTCAAAGTCTTTGAAAAGCATTAAATGCTTTATGTATTCAACAAGTTAACCCCTAAAGTCTTCCAGAGCATTAATGTCTCTTGTATGACCATTTATGGCTCTTACATAACCATTTATGGTTAACTCAACTCACCCACATGGTTAGAGACTTTCCCTCTAACTCAACCTCCATTTAACTCATGGCTTTCTTCAAGCATTTATTGCTTTGACCATGGTTATCCTCACTAACTCTTGCACAAGAGTTTATCCATTGGATAGAAACATTATTCATTGGATAATGCCTTTATTTATTCAACTGAAGCCTAACCTTAACGCTTAAGCTAACCTTCATGTCATTTCAAGCATTTAATGCTTCTTCCCTCTCCTCTCAAGCCATCTCATGTTGACATTTGTCATCCTGGGATTGGGTTGAAATCTCTCACATAGATCATAAACCCATCAATCTCGGCCCTTGTTGAGATTACTCAATCTTAACCATCCATTTCTCTATTTTTCCTATAAATAGAGCCCATTCCTTCATTCTAGATCCAAAAATCTTGTATGCTTCTAATCTATAGTGAAATTTAAGAGAGCATTTTAGGAGCACATCATAATCTACATTGTTATTTTGGTTAAAATCAATATAGCTTAATTAGGTGCTTTCTCATATCTAGTTTGTTTGCACTTTGTATCTTTTAATCATTTACATAAATCTTGAATCTCCATAAAACTTCCATAGTAGTGCAAAAAGCTTAGGGCTACACTCATGTGGAACTTGGAGAGGAGAGGAACAAGGGAGGAGCAGCCATGAACATGTTGGCAAGCATTTGGAGGAGTCTTGCGTCTTTCTTTTGTTTTTGCATGTTTTCCATTAAATGTTTGATATCTCTTTTGATATGCTTGTTTAGGATCGTATTTCATTTATGATACTAACACTAACGTTTGATTCTTGAGTCTTGTGTTTGTGTTTGTGTTCCTAACATTCTTTTTGTACAACATCAATAATAGTTCAAAAATAGTCTACAAGGACCAAAATTATGTTTAAAAAAATTTAAAATATTGTAGAAAAGTTCAAATTAAGGTACAATTGTTGAAAGGTCAATACTTGGATAGTTAATTTTTATAGATGCAAGAATCATCATCTTCCTATTTGATTTCATAAAAATAAATGTATTGATTATTTTATATTTCAATACTCAACAACATTTAATTAATCAATTAATTTTTATTGATGCAAGAATCTTCATCTTCTTATTTGATTTTATAAAATAAAATGCATCAATGTGAATTAATATTTTGAGATATGGGGTTCAAAAGATGATTGCAATGTTTTTCTATTTTTTGTGGATAGTGTGCTTCAAGGGGGCTTCCTCCAACATTTTGTAATGTGTTTCTTTTTTTTTCTTTTTTACTTGAAGAAAGCAACAAATAATTTCAGAATACATAGCACCATCAAATATAGTTTCAAAAACTAAAATTGCAACTAGTTGTAGAAGCAACATATAGCAAAGACAAAAATTTACAAAATATACAACACCAGAGTGTGATCCCAAACGTTGATGCGAAAAATTACACACAAGCAAAATCAAAAGCAAGAATAGCACCAATGATAACTTTAAGAAACCCCTAAAAAAAATATATAAAATCTTGGCAAATTTTTATTTCTTTTGGATAAAAATTATAATTTTAATTGGCGAATCTTAATTTTTTAAGAGAAAAGTATTAATTTTATTGGCGATTTTTTTACATCAAAATAATTTGGTAGAAAATATTGGCAAATCTTAGAAAATAATATTAGTTTTCATTAATTACTATTGCGAATAATTTCCTTACAAAAAAATTTAATCTTGTAGAAAAGTAGAGGTGTGAGGTGGAAATCAATAATGAGTTTAAAGGGTAGACACTGCTTTATTTAGTTATTTCCGTTAATTTAAATTAGTCTAATAGCCCTCTTTGTATTTTCTCATATAAAATGTACTTAAAATGTATAATACTCATGGAGCCCAAAATCATTTTTACACCATTGATTTCCATTGAGGTCAACAATTGAAAAACAACTCAATCCCCCATGAGCATTACAACTTGTAAGTACAATTTACCTCATGGAATGCAATGATGGACATTAGATTATATTTTGAATCATTGGTGGCAACTAAAGATTGTTGATAAAACCATGAAGTAACTAATAATTATGATGTATTATTGGCAAATTAATTTAATTTTTTACAATAAATTATAAAATTTTGACGAATCTAATCCAATCATGTATTGAATATTTTGGTGAATCTTTGAGTTCAAAAATTTAATAAAATAAACTCTTTGGCAATTTAAATAGGACTAAAATAAAATTGTGTAAAAATGTGGCAATTTAGGTCACCTAAAAAATTGAACTATTAGCCAAATTTTGATTTTCAAATTTTAAAAAAAAGCCAATTGACGAATATTAGCCACTAAAAAAATCACTGAATAGCACATATACAACACCTTCAAATATCTCCCAAATATTTTGTAATGTTATATGCTTTTCTCCCAAAAAAGTCTACATAATCTTTCACCATTTGATGGTCCCAACCACAATGGATGAGAGTTTTTCAATAGCCAACTTTATAAATTCACCATGAAAATGATGGATGAGAGAATTTTTCAGAAACCAAATTTAAAAATTCACAACACATTTGAAATAATAGCTAAACCAATAATATACTAAATAATTTTGTATTGATCAAAGCTAAAAATAATAAAAAATTAGTAAGGAAATCAAAAGCAATCCCAAAAGGATTGTAGATGAAAGAAAAATCTACAAGGCTATCAAGATACCATCACAAAACTAGCAAGTTAAGCAGACTTACAGTTAACTAAAACAACCCAACTATTAAACATAGAAGTTAGAAACTCATTACAATACAAAATACAAACACCTAGAGCTGCAGCCACCTAGCTCATTAATGTTATCACAAAAAAAAACTTAAAATTGATCTAATAGTAACCATTAAATTAATATTTTATAATTTAAATTTATAAAAAAATAATCTTTTTGAAATTTTTATTTGAACACTCCCAACATAATTAATCTAAACTACAAAATTTTATTTTAAAAATTAAAAATTAAAAGAAAAAAGAAAAATGTATGCTAGAACCAGTTTCAAAGATCCCATACAACAATGATTAAGGAAACTTTAGAAACAAAGAAGAGAGTTCCACAGGCAAAATATTAGAAATCAAATACTTCAATAAAACAAGGATAACGAGCTTTTGACAGTAAATAGTCAAAACAAATTGATCACACTTTTCAATGCTTTTGCTTTCGTTTTCGCTTTACCGCAGGATATGCTGCCAAGTTTGTTCTTGGTCTGTAGAATCGATCAAAGACAGTTAAGGCTTTCCCTTCTTCCCCAACTTTCACTGTGGCCTTAAACCCCTTCTTTATTGTGACATAATCTAGTCTACCTTCACTATGATGCTGGGTGAGTACATCATCTAGTCCACCTCCACCGGATATGAAAAAATTGTCTTCAGGTTCAAATGTTATACTATAATTACCATACATTGCTGTTACAAGCAAAGCATATATAGTGATTGTCCTCTCTCTATCTCAGTTACTGCTTGGGCGCCGATCACCTTAGAAAAGAAATTTGCATTCAATTTGGACGATGCTGTATCCATTGTATCCAGTTTTAAAAGAGGAGATTATAAATAATTAATAAAAACATTAAAGATAAAACATAAATTATAAAATATGACTTAATAAAAGCAGAGCATTTATTTTCCCACTTAACGCAAAAGAAAAATGTCATTATCCACAGTATATAAACTTTCTTTCCACTCAAAGTCAGTGATTGCGCGGACAAGTAGGAGTATTACCCTCAGTCCACATATGCAAGTTCGTACCCATGAAAAATATCCATCGTCAGGCATTTCAATTAGCAGACTCTTACACCCCTAGGACATCCTGTGAGCTCGATTGTCTCCAGTCGAAGAGTATTCAGTCTCTCTAGCTGCATTAGGTCCATTTCTACGCCCTGCAGTTGAGGACATCCTGTGAGCTCGATTTTCTCTAGACTATGTAGATGTGCAAGGGTCGGCAAGAAGGATTTCAAGGCTGAACAGCCCTCTACTTCTAACACTTGAAGCTCTGTTAGCGTAGATAAACCTGATATTGTTTCCAATCTCAAACAATAACTCACTTTAAGAAACTGAAGCCCTGATACAGCGGATAAAGTAGATATTGTTTCTAAATAATAACAGTACTCCACTCTCAGTGTATTCAGTCTCTCTAGATGCTTTAATTCCATTTCTTTTAGATTTCCCAGCTGGGAAACTGTAAGCGTTCGAAGTCTGGGACACATCTCTCCACTGATTACCAACTTGGATGTATGGTTTCAAGGCTATCCATGCGGCTGCTTGTAGAAGAATCCACATTGCCTTTGCTCAGGTCCAGCTTCTCACTGAACTCAAGGTTCGTACATGCCAAGCTCAATGATCTAAGCTTACTAAGTCGTCCAAGTGATTGGACCAAGGATGTTATATCTGTGCTATATATTGAATTACTTATATTCAATTCTTCCAAGTGAGTGAACATTTCTATTAAATCTGGAAGCTTTTGCAAATAATAACAGTTCCGAATGGATAACCTTGTCAATTGGAAAGTGGCCTGGCATTGACAGTTACTCTAAGAAATTAGACTTATATTTAATGAATTACATTCAAACATATAACTTACAAAATATTGGTTGAACAGTTGAAAACTATTAAAAATATTTTTGCTATTGAATAAAGAGTTGAGATTTTGATTTTGAATTTTAAAAATATTTTTGTTAAGAGTCAAGAGCTTAAATATTGATTTTCAATCTTAAAAGTATTTTGTACCCAATCTATTACACTGTATCAAAATAAAATAGCAAATTCATAAAATATTTATATGACAAATTTAATAACTTATTAAATTCTATATTATGTATATGTGTATATAAATATAAATTAAAAAACTATTATCATCTTGAAAACAATTTATATAAATATATTTATTCAAATTATAATTATTTAAAAATTGATTTTATTCAATATATAAATTTATATTTATTCATAAGTCACTATTATCATTGTTTGTCAAACTATACTTATAAAACACTTTATATATCCAAATATTTTTTAATAAAAATAAATAATAAAACAATTTTTTTAATTTTTTTTAATAAATTCTTTAATATTTAATAAATGAGTAGAACAAAAAAAAAACTTAATCATTACCTTTAAGAAATGGAAGCAAAACCCTTTTCATCCATCTTGTGCTTCAAATTGTCTCTTTGTTGCCAATTACAGGGGATTTCAAAGTACAGCAGCACAATTAGTTATTATTTGGATTACATCAAGTTTCAAATGTTTCAGCATAAAAAAAGAAGATCTCATTTGCTTCAGGTAACTTCAAAGATTTTTTAAATTCAGATTATAGCTGCAATACATGCTATCGTATGGCTTGTCCTTTTGTTGGCCAAGCTTGGTTATCCTCTGTATGTACAACAAGAGTGTGGTTGGAAACTTTGACAGTTGTTTGTTACACAAACAGTTTATGTGGTTGTATGACTGAAAAACTTTGTTCTATATGACTGTTATTGTCTTTTAACTCGACAGCCTTTGTGCCCCTCTTCTTTGTAATTTTTTTTTCATGAATTCAATTTTTTTTTAAAGTAATGCAATTGAAAAATAATACCATACTTTGTAGTCAAATAAATGAATCCAACGCGTCATTATTTCTATATCTAATATTAGTTGGATCTAGTGGAAACAATTATAAAGTTCCTAATGATTTATTTCTATATTCAGACTGTTGAGATTCTACACAAATGTTGAATCAAAATTACTTTCTCGAAAATATACTATCTTCAAAAAAACTTCTGAAAGGAGACTTCATTTCCAGCAAAGAAAAGCAAAATACCTGGTTATAGGTCTGCAACTGTTGCTGAAATGTGCTCCACAATTCTCGCACAGACCTAATATATAACCAGTGCAATTTCCGTAGAGGAATCCAGGATGGAATGTTCATAAATGGTTCACCATCCTCATTCATTTCAAGCCACAGGAGATCAGTCTCAGCTATAAAAAAAGTAATACTCATTCCAAGGGACGAATCCCGGAATGAATGGAAGCACCTGCCGCCATTTGTTTCTGCAAGGATTTGTTGAAATCCTTTTGCTTCCTACATACAAGGATCGGGGTTAAGTGTGATTGGCTACAAAAATATTATAATAACACATAAATTTTTCAAATGCTTCCTATAAATTTAATTTAAGAAAAAATGTGAAAAAGTATACCATAGGTCCAAGGAGTTCTGGTTGCCACAGGCGACGAGGGCTCAACTCGTCTGCTGATATTTGTCTTCCTAAATCCCGGAGGTGATCGTGCATCTCAAAACGTCCGTACTCAACCGATTCAAGTAGGCACCTATCTTGTAGGATTTGAAGTGCATGCTCAGCGTTGCTCCAACCGGATGCTTTCCAGATTATTATAGCTTTACTTTTCAAATCATATATTTCTATCTTATTAAAAAAACAGGCTATATCTATAAATATCTGTTTCTCCTCTCTGTCCAGACTATCAAAGCTGGTTCTAAGTCTTTGCATTATATCATTAGGTTGGATTTTCCTAACTTTTTCCAATTCCAACTCCCAAAAAAGCTCACCTTTACCATAAACATGGCTGCCTAAAACTTTGAGTGCGAGGGGTAAACCTCCGCAGAATTCCACAAACCTTTCAACCAATTTCTCATATGAAGTAGGTGGATCCGGTCTGGCGTGGCTACAGAAGAGGGTTCTAGAATGATCAAAATTCATTTTCTTCATCCTATGACAGATATCTGCACCCGCTAATAAGCTTTGGTTGCGGGTCGTAATAATTACTAGGTTACCAGAGCTTAGCATAGCTGCAGGTAAGAGGTCATCTAACTGGTCCCGATGATCGATATCATCGAGGACAATAAGAAAGCGCAAATCCCTTGCCCTTCCCAGACGATGCTCCAGGTGTCCTATTCCTTCAGCAATACTGTCAAACTTCCGATCTTCATGAAAGAGATCTTTAAAGAGCTGACTTTGCAAGGAACGCAAATCACTAACTCTCACGTCAAAGAGAAAGCATGCTCCTTTGTAGCCTGAACGCTTCTTGTTAAACAATTCTGTGGCCAGTGTGGTCTTGCCAGACCCCCCTAGACCAAAGATCCCTGCTATTGTAACCGTGTCTTTCACTGTCTTCGATAAAGAATCTTCAAAAACTCGGACTTGCTGAGCAAGTCCGACTGGATATTTTGCAACATGTAACGGTTTCCTTCTCCTCATTTCTTCCAGCACACGGGACACAATCTCTTCACACAAATTGCTGAAATTCAAGACCGAGAATTTCTTTAGAAAGCCATTCTAGGGAGGTAAATTGGATGTCATGTACTAGAGAAAAAAAGGAAAATATGATGAATCACAACCAATACAAAGTTCATAGAGGTAAACTTACTATTTATGCTCCCTTTGTTCATAACCAGATATATTTGAAGCAGATTTGAGCGCCTCTTTCCATTTCTCCAACTTATCAAGATACCTGGCTTTACTTTGATGATTGCAAAATTCCGCAGCATATTGTGAGTCCTTGTTGTCCATGTGGCGTAGCTCCCACGGCTGGACATCGTAGAAGACAGGAATAAAGAGTGCGTCAGGTTGTTGGTCTAACATAAGAACAAGCTCCTCTAAACACCATGAGGAATGTGCATATCCTTTAGAAAAAATGGCTATTTGCACAACAGATGAGCGTATGGCATTTTCAATGGCAGACGTAATGGATTCCCCGCCTTCAATTTCTTCACGGTCTAGAAATGCCCGGCACCCTCTTTCCTGAAGAAGTTTATAAAGCTGTTTAGCAAGGGTTGCTTTGACGTCAGGCCCTCGGTGGCTGATGAATGCATCATATTGTTTAGGAGATGATGAGGAGGAAGCCATGAATGCAGGACTAGAAACTAATTTCAGGAAGCCATGAAGCCATGAATGAATGAAACTTTCTGAAGCACAGTACCTTGGAGACGACAATGAAAAATGGAGGAAGAAAATTTATCTATATAGAATTCGTCGGTGATATAATGTGTAATTGCGTCTGTCCATGTAGAATTCGTCGGTGATATAATGTGTGATTGTGTCTGTCAGTAGAAGACTAGGAGTTAGGAAAATTCCCACCTACAGTAGAAGATTAGTAGGTAGGAAAATTCGCACCAACGCTGAAGATTGCTAGGTATGAAAATTTCCAACTATGGGGGACCAATGACTCACACAGCTTGCACGGTATCCGCTTTTATGTACGCTTGAAATTTTTCCGTGCCTCTACTAATTTAACGTTTGTGCGATTATGTTTTTTAATTGGAGAAAGTAAATAAGAATTATAACTAGCTGAGAAAAAGGAATGTGTTACACCAGCAACATCAACCAAAATCATTGTTGAAATTGTTGAATTTAAATTGTTTATGTTTTTTAAAAGTTTAATATTTTTTAAAGCTTTAACTTAGTAAAATGCATATATATTAAAGTTAATTAAGGTTATTAATTAAATCTATTGCGAAGATGGATATTAGATAATACGAATATTAAATATTGTTAAAAATAAATAGTTAGTTTTGTAATTAAAAATGTATCATATAAATTTGAAATATGGATATTTTAGATTAAAAAAAACTATAATTTGTCTTTAGACAAAATCAATGCTTGTCAAGTTGTCGTGTACCCATTGCTCTCTATTTTCCTTGATTTACCTTTGCTTCCTTCATTTACTTTGCTATCAAGAATTAGTTGTATTTTAAAATACCTTGAAAAGATTGTTGTTATGTTGTAGTGGCACATGTTCTCTTAGCTTAATGGCTAGAAAATATAGGCAAAGATCAAGGACAACATTCCTTGACCATGAACATATTCTTAGGACAATCACCTAAACATGGATTCCTTATAGTGTACCAAATATAAGTGTTTCACTATTGATTGCTCCATGAATGCATCTAGGATGAGGGAAGATACTTGAAAGATGAGAGAGGTGAAATGAATGTCATTAAAGATAGCACCTAACATTGAATTTTGTAAAACATGTACTTAAGAAAATTAGGGTGGGAAATAAAGAGCAGAAAATGGGCTAGCAAGCTTAGTGGGCTTAATCTTAAGGAAAACTCCATAGTTGAGCATACTTATGTTTGAGTAGTACTAAGATGGACGAATCCCTAGGAAATACCAAAGTTTCAACTCTATGAGCATCATCAAAATGCATTGAATGATAAGTGGGCCATTCATGTTTATGAGAGAGAAGCTCTTGTAAACCACTATTCATGCGATATGAGAGATTTTATCTCCAAGGTACACCTCACCACCATCATCTTTTATGAACTCTATAAA